>NC_133320.1:23379227-23425588 GCF_012295235.1 Primulina huaijiensis
AAAAAAAAAAAAAAAAAAAAAATCCGTCAACCACACTTCCATCTTAACGTTGTAATAAAAAAAATCATTATTTAAATTTATTTGAGAATGCAATGGCAAATCTGCTTGCTCTTTCCTAGAGCTTCCAAAATTTTATTTTATTTTTATATAAAAAATTAATTTAATTTAGTTTTTTAGTTTTAAAATTCAATGAAATGGGACAACTAACTCCAGTTCTGTCCTTTATTTAGAGTTGCCAACAATTCCCGGAAGTAGGATGGATAATTTTACGGATATGAATCAAACTTAGTAAATAATTATATATAATTGGCATTATTGTTTATGATAATTAATAATTCTTAAGTATATTGAGATGCTGTTGATGACAACGAATAAATATCTTCTTCTTATTTATTTATTTATTTATTATTACTATTATTCATTAACTTAAATGACTAAAGAGCCCTCATTTCATGTAATAGCAAACAGTAGGAAAGACAATTTTATATCTATCCATCTATCTATAATAATTTGATCAGATCATTCCTTATTGGATATTAAGAACATTTATTTAATATAATAAATATTAACTTTTTGAAATAAATATATTTTTAGTTGGTTCTCTTTTTAGTTTTTTATTTGATTTGATAGGATTTTTTTTTGTGTTTATACTTTGTTGGCAAAAACTTGTGTGAGATGGTCTCACGGACATGTCTTTTATTTGGGTAATCAATGAAAAAGTATTACTTTTTATACTAAGAGTATTACTTTTTATTGTGAATATCGATAGAGTTGACCCGTCTCACAGATAAAGATTCGTGATACCGTCTTACAAGAAACCTATTCTACTTAGTTTTAACATTTTTTTTCATTTTCATTTTGTTTTGTTTTTTATCGTTTGTTGTTCTTTTTGGTTTTGAGGGCCATACGATTTTGTTGTTCGTAAGAATAATTTTATAAAAAGAACATTGGTGAAACGTCTAAAGATGATCTTATGCTTATTAAATAACCAATATTGTTTCGCATGTGATGTGTGCCGTACAAAAGATATTTTGATTATGACAAAAATTTGTGTGATACGATCTCACGAGTCGTATTTTATGAGACAGATATCTTATTTGGGTCATCCATGAAAAAATATTAATTTTTATGCTAAGAATATTACTTTTTATCGTGAATATCGGTAGGTTTGACTCATCTCACATATAAAGATTCGTGAGACCGTCTCACAGGAAAGCTACTCTTTGATTATTAAGTAATTTATGGTTTATGTGTGGAAAATAAAAGAGATTATATTATAATTGAAAACTTTAAAGATGATTCTTTTCATTATTTTTTTTACTAATAATCAAATATAATAATGATATTTAAATTTATTTATGTTCAAATATATGATATTTTATAATATAAAGTTTTTGTATTGCAGGTGATATGATTATTTAAACTTATATAAGTTTGAAATAAATCTTGCTGTTAAATTTTAATAGGATTGATATAAATTTTTTATCTTATTAAATTGACTATAATGTAGTTTTTTTTTCAATATCACACGTCATATAGAATTTTGAAAAATGATAACTTTGTATTCCTAAAAAACACACCCGTATTTTGTTAATAATATATACATATAATTTTGACGTGACGCTCATCTATCGTGTTTATCTATACGAACATCGTTGAGACTCACATGTTATATTTTGACGTACAACATATATGTTCTCAAGTCGCCAGTGAACTTTTGCCATGTGGGTGCCACATGAGCATATGGTCATTTATGTTGGTCATTTGATGGACAACAAAACGTTATCTTATATACAAACATATGTTAAATGATCCATTGGCCTAATGATAAAGACCAGATCTCAAGATACATCAAATATTGAGTTCATCGTAAAAAAAAAATCAAATATGGAGTTCAAATCTGATCTTATGCAAGTAATATAGGTAATTTAGATTAAAATAAATAAATAAATATGAATATTTATTTTTTGATAAATAAAAATTGAAAGGCAACCACAATAATTAGGAAATGATGTCGGTAATTCATTAGAATCAAAATTTGTACTTATTCTTGATATTGCATTATTCTATGTATTATGTTTCTCAATCAAGAAACCCATAATTGCACGCAATCAAGGGAATATATTGTTTGGTGACTTGACATACATATATAAATATATTTAATCATGTAGTTAAATATTCATATGAAATTGTCTCTACGCCCAAGAAGTCTTCAAGAAGAGACAATGACTTCGTCCGGATATTTACCTCAATAGATAAATAAAATATAATTTTGCACGCCAAAATTTATAAGGCAAAAGCTAATATCTCGATAAAATTAATATAAGTTTTGAGATTATATATATATCTAGAAAGATTAGATAATAATTTTGAAACTACATATTATTCAAACAAATTTATTGTAAGAAAAACAATTAGTCTGTGACATTTTTTTATGATGATTAAACTCATAACCGATCAGGTTGTTTAATATTAGTGTGTATAGAGTAAATGATTAACAGACCTCAGCTTATCTCATATTTTATATTATAAATTTTTCTGTATTATTTTAGAGTGAGTCTCATGTGAGACCGTTTCACGGATCTTATTCTGTGAGACGGGTCAACCCTACCCATATTCACAATAAAAAGTAATACTCTTAGCATAAAAAGTAATACTTTTTCATGGAAGACCCAAATAAGAGATCCGTCTCATAAATACGACCCGTAAGACTGTCTCACACAAGTTTTTGCCATTATTTTATTACATATTTACAGATTAATTTTTGTATATAAGAGGGTACCCGATCGAATGTCCACACCCAATATTTCATCCTTCGGCAGCCAAGAAGGATGATACAGCCAGAAATACTTATGCCCTCTGGGCCAATCTTTAACCAAACATGCTCAAATCAATACATGACTTGCAATCAAGAAATGGACTTTTTTGTTATTGATGATCAGGATTTCTCCTCATCATTTGCCTCCCACGAAGAATCCTCTGTGATTTCTTCGAACTCATATGATCAAACCATGTTCCAAGATGAGTTTTTTGATCTTCAAAATCTTTGTGATGAATATCACATCAGCTCATCCATGGAGGGATTGGAGACCATACCAAGCGCAGAATTCATGGAAATCTGCGAGTGGATAAATGAGACTGAAGATGGGAATTATCGCCCTCCATCCGGGGATCAAGAATTGAGTTCTTGTGTTTCCTTTGAATCTGGTGAGAACTCGGTGGTTGGCATGTCGATGATTTTGCCTGGGATGGAGTTGGAATTGGACGAAGAATTACGCCTCCATCACTTGCTAAGGGCGTACGCAGAGGCTACAGAGAATGGAGAAAAGGATCTCGCCGACGTTCTCGTCAAATCCACAATTGAGAAAAGTAGCCCCATGGGGAGCACCATGGAACGCGTCGCATTCAGTTTATTCCAGTTCAAAGAAAAGCACTCTGAATACTTGAGACTTGAGTCAATCAAGAACTCGATTGAAGCTTTCATGGTGTTCTATCAAGGGCTTCCAATTGGGAGGTTTGCTCATCTAACGGCTAATTCGGCTATCATCGAAGCTATGCCGAGTGATGCAGCAGAAGTACATGTAATAGACTTCGATACTGGAGAAGGGATTCAATGGGCTGCATTAATGGAGTCTTTGAGCCGGAAGAACAAGCCCCTGAAGCTCACATCGGTGAAATTAGGGGGGGAGTGCACCTCGTTTGGGGACTTTGAGGAAACAAAGAAAAGGCTTCTGGGTCACGCTAAACAATATAACTGTCAACTTCGAATTGAAGAAAAAAATATGGAGGATGTAGTAAATGAACTAACAAGAATGAAGAAAAGAGGAGAAGGGAGAAAATGGATGGTTTTCAATTGCATGGTGGGATTGCCCCACATGGCAAGAAGGCGGCCAAGATCTCAAGTCTTGGAATTCCTTAAAGTAGCCAAGGAATTATTATCAAAATTTGCAGGAATTTTGACACTTGGTGATGGTGAAGAAGGGTATGGTTTCAATACTTGTTCAAGCTATTACGCATTCTTTGACAAACTTTTGAGGCATTATCATGCGCTTTTTGAGTCATTGGAGAAGAGTTTCCCGAGTCACCTGGCAGCGGCAAGAACAACGGTAGAAGGTCTTTTTCTTGCACCTTTTATGAGCCCTTTTGATTGGTTTCAAGATTGGGAAGAGATGATGAAGAGAGACGATGTTCAAGAAGGAATGGGGTTGGAGGGCCGGGAGTTGAGCAAAAAGAGCTTGGCCGAAGCTAAGGAGATGGTGAATGAAAGAGAGGGTCCATTTAAAGTCAAAATTGAAGGTTATAGAGAACATGAGATGGTCTTGGGATGGAAGGATACACCGTTAGTAAGAGTTTCCACTTGGATGTGAAGACACAAGAAACCGGCAGTGGTGTATCAACGTCCAGCCGTAGGGGTGTTCTGCATAAGTTCGAGTCCTCCTATTTTCCCCTTGTATATTAATGGACGATGTATGTATATTAAAGTATAGAAATTTGCGATACAGAGTGGTTATCACATTATGGTATTTCTGATCAAATACTTCGTGTTCATGATAAAATTCAGAAGAGGTGTATCGGCCTTGGAGAAATTCGGAGAAAACATATACCAAAAATGGAACCTAGAAAGGAAATAGCCTCATATTGAAGTAATTTTAGTAAAAAGAAAAAGTGTAATTATCGGAAACCTTGGTTAGCCCTTTCTAACTTCACGTTCACAGTTCCCACTCGAAAAATGCAATCTTCATGAAACTCTGAATTCCGATAAACTCGTTACTCAAAGACTAGTAAGATAGAGCAGTGATAAAGGCCGAAAATTATCATAAATCTCACATATAGCAATTTTACATCCAGCGATGAAACACTCCCAAACGAGGACAAGATGCAGCTTGCATTTTGGAAATTGATATGTGTGTTTATCAAACAATATCATTGTTGTCATTGGAATTGACCAAATCCCAGATTAAGTTTTATAGTGGGTACAGAGTACATTAATATCCACTGTAATCTGAAGGATAATGAGCGAACTCAAACTACCTGAAGTATATCGAAATTTGAGGGATGTCAACATCATTGTCTTCATCATCCTCACAAGCCACAACAACATCAAAATGACGTCGATATGGAGGCACCTCAGCTTTGGCCACATCCTTCACCAGATCCACCATCTTCCGATCCATGCGCTCCTTGTGCCTCGGAAACATACTATTGAAGAGCAAGCAGCTTCCAAAGGATATACTGTATGCATTTAGGCCTTTATTCTTGAGCCAGTGAAGCAGCTCTCTTAGAGTCGGGTTTTCTTTCACGATCCACCTGTCCCAAACTGTCCAGCTCAGGTCTTGATGTTTAATGACTTTGGGAGGGACTGGCTCAGCCATGGAAAATAAAGGAAGCGCGAGATTTGCAAATGTGTTGCGGTAGTCTTCCACTTTATGATGCCCATCAAGAACCTTGTACAACTCTAGGCAAACAAGGCCTGTGGCCATTGCAGTGGAGGTTGCAATTGCAGGAATAATTCTACCAGCGATAAATTTGGCTTTTAGTTTATCGACTTCAGGAATGCTATAGTTTCTTGCCCTCATATTGGCAAGACCAGCTATCAGGTCCATATGATAGTTGGTGTCATCGTCCTGCAGATCAAAAGAATTCAACGAGGCATACAAGATTTAAGTCAACATCTTTCCTGATGCTAAGAAACGAAAACCTCCAGGTTCTACAACTACAACGTACTGTTAAGCAGTTGAAATACGTGATAAACCAGTAAGACCAACAATTATGGAGTTTATGGGTTTGAGATGATTCATACTTGCTCGAGAGAAAAAATTAGAGGCAGATTTAGTTTTGATTAATGTTCAAGACAATATATATTAATCCAAAAAAAGATACTTAACATCCACTTTCTGACAAGACTTATTTCTTAACAATTGTGATATTGTATTGACGGCCTTTACTTCAAAATTGACAAAAAGTGTCTGATGGATATTCTTAAATATTTTATGAGCAACTAGTAAAATCCAAATAATTCCACCAAATCTGACCCCTCCCCATTCATACTATTGGGCAGTTACATATGCACAAAGAACAAAAAGCAAAAAAAGAACTGACCTTTTCAAACTGAATTGGATTCATTTTATAGCCTGGAGCCAATTTTTTTCGGCACATTTCAAGCTTCAGGATCAACTCATCAATGATAACAGCATCATCCACAGATGCTGTCGAAAGACTGGTAGCTTTCTCATCTGTCACAATTTTCACATCTTTCCTCGGTAAGAAGTCAGGGACAATCACTTTGTCAACAGCAGCAGCCAATTTTTCAGGTGACTCCACGAAGTCTGGAATTGGTATTCCAAAAACTACTGCTCTTAATATTGCTCCTGCCAAGACAAACTGAAGATGGCTCAAATCATCAGTGGAAAACTGGAGCGCTCGCGGAAATCGCTTTGGTGCAGACCAGAATGGAGCTCCACTACTAGTAGCAGCATCTTCAGGGAATGTATATGTCAGCTGCTTCACCCGGTTTGCAAAGTAATCCTCAAACCTGATCACACCATCAGCATAAAATTAGGAGCTTCTGGAATAAATCTTATCCGCGAAAACAACAAATAAACAAGAAGTTATACTTGAAACGAGCCCAAGTAATGCAGTCCTGGAATGTGTCACATCTGTCCTTGTCAAGGCATTCAAGAACTCGTTCCAAAGTGTCTCGAGCCTGAGCATCACCAGCATTTTTCATAGTGGATGTATACTCGTTTGGATTACTTAGATATGCATTAACCTCAGTTGGTGTCTTCTCAAGCAAGCCCTCAAATTCTGACCTAGCCCATGTTAAACAGTGATCAATGTTGTGCGGAAATGAATGCACGGTGCACATAGGCGCCTGTTTTTCTGGCGGGTCCCTTGATGCACCATAGTTTTCAGTAAGGTGTGGAATTACCATCTGAGTGTTGCACTTGGCACCCAAGGTTCCTGACTCAAGAAGAGGTTTCTGGAAGTACAAACACCTCTGATCAATGTAAAGCCTGGCATTTACATTATCTAAAGCATTGATGACAACACTCAAGTTCTCCCAGAATGTGTCATCAAACACATTTTCAGTCTCAGGGCTAGCACGATTTTGTAGAGCTTCAACATGAAGACGAGGGTTGATCAGAGAGGCGGCAGAGGCAGCAACTGTTGACTTTGCTTGACCAATGTTCCAATCACGGAAAAGAAACTGCCTGCTAAGGTTGCTCTTCTCTATAACATCATCATCAGTAATAGTTAATTTTCCTTCATCACCACAACAGACTCCCATCAAAGCTACATTTTTCAAAAATTCACAGCCCAGTGCACCAGACCCCACTATGAAAACTTTGGCATCCTCCAGTTTCTTCTGTAGCTTAGACCCAAATACAGAGATTTGAGCATCGTAGCGACAATTCAAGGGTTTTACGTCATTTGGATCCAAGGGTTCCGATGGAAGAGATTCAACAGAGTCAAAATAGAAGAACTGTTGACCAAACAAATCAGTATGAATCAATATTCAAGAGAAGGTCGATATTGTATATGCATTATGCATGATCCTAATTTAAAGAACTTTAAGTTGCAAGCGTATTTCATGTTCTAAAAAATAGTAATCAATTATCTTTCCTTTACAAAATTATAGTATGCATTATGCATGATCCTCATTTAAATAACTTTAAGATGCGATTGTTTTTCATGTTCTAAAAAATAGTAATCAATTATATTTCCTTTTCAAAATTGTAGCATACATTATGCATGATCCTCATTTAAAGAACTTTAATTTGCAAGTGTATTTCAAGACTAACCTGAAAAAGTGGATGGAACTTCCCCGAGCAAGCCTTCACAACTTCCTGACCAACAATACCACCAAACATGGCAGCCATAGGGTTTAACACGGCCCTGGCACCAAAAGCAAAGTTCCTAAGAAGCTTGTGGTCAATCTCTTCCAACCTACCATCAGACTGGCCATTATTAATATCAGTAACTAAAGCTATAAATTTCTGGGCATCTTGCTCAGATCCAGCATTAGGGAAACGCCCAAACTCAACTATGAACTTGTCCAGAGCTTGAAAAGCCAAGTGAAGAAGTGGTGGCCGGTCATATTTGGAAAAGTCGCTCAGAAGGTAATCACCAGGATCCTTGAGTGCCTGTCTCAATGGCTTGAAATTCAACACTTTGGGTTCCTTTACTTGTGTGACAATTCCACCTCTCTGATAAGCAGAATAATCAGTAGTGTCCTCTTCAATGATGAAAGAGTAAGGCCTAGCATTTTTAACTTTTCTTGGTTTTCCATCATTCAATTCTGCCATCCCTCGCACTTCAGAAAATACAACTAAATCTCCATCCTGAAATTCAAGCCTCTCGTCATCGACACAAGCCACGAGGGCTGGATTGTCATTGCTAATAGAGGCAATAATGCCTGTGTGTGGGTCCTCACCATCGACATCAAAAACTGTAAATTCAGGACCAAAGTCACAAAATACACTTCCAAAAAGACCTCGAACTTCAGATTTGATAAAAGCAATTGGAGGCTGATGCTTGTGGCAATAATCATCAAATTCAATGGCCTTCTCTAAGCTTAAATTTGTAAACACAACAGCCTGGATAGCGTAAATAGATTAGTAAGATCACTAAGCAGATCTATAAAGTACAAGTCATGTTTGAGATCTTCAATTATAGCCTAAACAGTACACATAAGCTTAGCATGTTGTTGTACAAAACATAACCAGATGTTACATGTAAAACCTATATAGAACTCTGTCGACTACGTTGTAAGGTATCAATGCGATATACCCAATTTGCTTCTGACTTTGGGGAAATTACACCCAATTATCAGAGTTTCTTCCTGTGTGGATGATTGACAGACACCTGCAAGAGGGCAGCTGAGGAGGGACACAGAGAGAAACAAACAGCACTCACAGCAGAGTTGATCACATAAGATTCTGGAAGAACAATCAGATGCTGAAGACTCAAGCAGAGAACCGTGTGAATTAATACTACATTGCTGAATTATTCAAACACAAATGCAAAGCTACTTCATGGATTTGATGATAATAAAGCAATCAACTGATAAAAATTGTTAAACAAACAATAAGCAAATTGAACAAAAACATCCAACAAAGATTTCGCAGGAGAAGGAAATTTTAACTAATGCACCTGAAAATCAGAAAGTTTCTCTTTATTTAACTCGGTAGTCAGTGTAGAAATGATGACAGAATTGTTGAGTTCCTGTAGTTTGGGGACAGCAGCAAGAGCCCTGTTCTTTCCCAAATCTTCTTCTGAGAAGATAAAACTGCTAGACAAATCCCACAACTCCACAGAACCCTCATCATGTAGAGTAACCGATTTAACACCGGCAAGGACAAGGTTTTTCGCTGCAAACAAACAAAAGATCAGAAACCTTCATAAAAAAAACATTAACCAGAACTCAAAACACAAATTTCAAAGTTAGTGTCGGATTGCAAAAATGCATATATAATTAGAGATTAAAAAACCACAATGTTGTGAAACAATGATCGAGTTAACATGTATATAAAGCCATAATATATGCAAGGAAACTTAACCTGTAAACTAACAGTTCAATACCAATCAGGCATGGATTCGAGTAAATTTAAGGATTAGGAGGTTTGCCGTAGTCATTCCGTATTACAAGCAAATTGCGTAAACATTCAATGGCACAAACATACACGTATTTCATAAAACTATAAGCGATATATGCAACAGACTGGCATGGTGTAAACAGATTTGCAACTCTCCAAAGGACACGCAGTGTCGCAGATCGCTCCTACCTATTTCAGAGCCAAGGCCTTGCACTCCAGAAATCAGAATGTTTGATGCGAACAATCGGCGCATGGTCTCGCGTCCGTACACAGCGAGCTGACGACTATGCAGATCCTCGTCGATCTCCAGCAGCTGACCATCGCTCATCGGCGACTTCTCGCTGGTGGCGCGGTTGCTCCCATTGGAACTTCCTCTATCCATGTTAATAGTATAGGTAACGGCTTTTCCAGACGCAGCGGATGTGAGCCCGCGTTGCTTCTTAAGGGAAGAGGACTCGGAATCAACTCCTAGCGCCGATGTAGTTGTGGTTCTCTTCACCGGAAGCATAAAGTCCAGTGAACTGTTGGAATTCACCATATTTCGATTAGAAAAAATCAAATCAATCGAGAGCAAATACCGAAATCGAAATTTAAATCAAAATTAAAACAAAAACAAAAGCGAAAATGCATCGAACGTTTCTTGGAATGTATACAGGAAAAAGGAGCTCAAGAAATTGTCCCTGGAGTACCTGCAAGAGGAAAGAATAAAAAGTGAGAGAGAGCGCGCTTACCAAAAAGGAAGGGCGAGTTTGCGTGTGAGTGAATTGATGGGTTAGGGTTTGGGGGCATAGAATGGAAATGAGCGGGTAAGATTGACGTGGGTGAAATAACTGCCGTCGATTTTTGTTGAGTGAGTCGAGTCGTCCATCCCACTTAGACGAGTCAATTCGTGCGAGTCACGAGATGAAGTTATGATTATATGTGCATTTTTTAACGACAGTATGAATATTTTTATATTAATTATTTTGTATAAAATATTGACATGTTATATTTTGTATAAGTATTTATTTACTTTTGAAATTTTTAATTAATTATAATGATATTTTGTTTTTCTTTATTTATTTATATTATTTGTGTGCCAATCTACGGACCGACCCGTCTAACCAACAAGGCAACAACCTCCCTTTGTTTGGGTTGGTTAGGAGATTTTCATCCAGTCCCATCGTGAGTTAGCTCGTTTGACAATACAATCGAAGTTGTTGAGTCTTGAAGATTTTTGGTTTGGAATAGAAGGTTAGACATGATCACACTTTGAAATCATATCTTATGAAGATGAATTTTTGGGATTAGCTCACCCCACGATTTAAAAATATATCGACCTTTAACCGTAACTTTTTTTACGGTTAATAATCGTCAGTTATGGTTCACCGTCGGTCATGATTATGATTTGAATATATATATAATATATATATATATATATATTGTTATCTATACTTCTATACTATTATATTAAGTGTGAGGACATGATAAAAACTATCTAGAGAGGACATCAACTTTTTTTTTCCAATTTTATTCTTATATGATATTAATATCACAATTTTGTTTTTTGTTTTTTTTGTTTTAATTTCTACACACACTTTTATTTTTATTTCAACAATTCAAATATCAATTTAGTCCCTCCATAATTTGTCAAATTTCACTTTAGTCCATCGATAATAATAAAAAATATTGTACACACACGCATCGCGTGTGCATAGTAACTAGTATATAGTAAGTTTCCGCTAAAAATTTCATGGTAAAAAAAACTAAAAGTAATGTGATATTTAATAATGTCTCAATTTCCAATATCATTGATTAATTAATTTTTTTAAAATAAAAATATCATATATTTATTTAAATATATTGACTTTGAAATAATATTAAACAAACAATATATTAATATATTTATATATAATTAAAGTAAAAATACTAATTTAATTATATACATAATAAAAAGCAAATTTTAAAAGTTAGAAACTAATTTTAAAATAATTCTCATATATTTATTTAAATGTATATTTCACGAGTGAGATACTAATTTAATATAAAATACAAGTTCATATGTAGTAAATTTAGGTATGAAATATAATAAAAAGCAAATTTTAAAAGTTAACGTTTTGAATAATAATTTTATTATATTTTATTTTCTTTTAAAAATATACTATTATGGAGTATTTGGAATCTGAAAAGGAGAATCTGATATTTGACAAAGTTTATTTATCATTGATAAATATCTATAATATTATTAGCCTAGAATAATATAAATATGTATGATATATTTACTAATATAAATAAATTGAAAATATATATAATTTAGTGTTAATAGTTGTTTACTTGAGTCAAATATGAACCAATATATTTACATTTTAGAATAGAATAAAAAACTGTAACAGCTCGCCTTGTTACGGGCCGGTTACGGGTAACGGTTATCTATGACCCGGGCATGTCTACTCGGCGATGACATTAGAAGGTTCGGGTTCTGAGAAGGGTGGGCTGTACTGGCCCGGCTTACTTGAAAAATGGGTTATATGATTTCCGGGCCCAATCTGGCCCATGAGAAATGTAATTGCCCAACAAATTAGTTAGGGGCATAAAAAAATGACGTCGACAGCAGGATTCGAACCTGCGCAGGCAGAGCCCAACAGATTTCGAGTCTGTCTCCTTAACCACTCGGACATATCGACAATTTAATTGAACTCTTGGAATTTATATTTAGTTAAATATAATTTACTTATGGAATAAGTTAATTTCCATTCATTATTTTTGCTTTTTTACCGATTTATGTACAGAAGGCTGTCACATCACTTTTATCATATTTTCATACTTTCTTGTTATTTTTTAAATTTTTTTTATTTAAAAGTTTCAAATACGAAACTAGGCAAAAATTCAAGAACATGAATCATAAAGTCAGGGCAGCGAAACCCACCTAGGCTTGAATTCAATCTCAGATTATAAATTATTTAAAACTGTTTACTTAAAAATTAACAAATTTCAATTTTTTTGCCACCAAAACCATATATCTAAATGAAAATTTATTTTCTTTTTATTGTATGGAGGTGATGTTTTTCATTTACAATACACACATATCTATTTTTATTGGGCAACATCATAAATGAGATGACAAAAAAGCTAATTTTTTAAAGCCAAAATTATGACTTTTGGGGATAAACATTTTCCGCAATACAAATTTTTTTAGATTATTACTATGATATATAAATAAAGGTTTATTTGCTTAAATCATCGTCCACTCAACATATGATTGATGAATGATATTCGCTCATTAGTGTATCAAATGACTCGAAATCATGATCAATTATTTAACCATGATATATAAATTTGGGCAAAAACTTTTGTGAGACGGTCTCACGAGTCGTATTTATGAGACAGATCTCTTATTTGGGTCATTTATGAAAAAAGTATTACTTTTTATGCTAAGAGTATTACTTTTTATTGTAAATATGGGTAAGGTTGACCCGTCTCACAGATTAAAATCCGTGAGATAGTATCATATTAGACCCACTCATAAATTTGACCATCTTTTATTACACATGTCATGCTAGATGGACAGGATCCATACGCATGTGTAGCACGAATAAAACCCAATCTCCCGAATAGTGGCCAAATCAAAGGATACTCTTTTAGACAATTATCACCGTCAATCGGAAAACCCTAAAATTTGTCTTTTTTGTTTGTTTGACTCTGAATTCAGATTTTGAGAGAGAAAGATTTGTTCGGTAGTAGGGGAGAGACATCGAGGAAGATGGATGTGGAAGAATTGATGAAGTACTGCAACAACTTGATTGATTTCTTGAAAGACGAGAAGGATATAGTTGGTCTCCAGCATTTTCTGCGCCATTCAAAAGCTCTTCAGTCTCAGTGCGATAAAGATTTCGAGGAAGTACAGTTGTCCATTGAAGGTTATTATTATTAATTACTCCAATCGGCACTGTTTGCTGCATCTTTTATTGGGTTTGTTAAATGATTGGACTTGATTTAAGTTATGCCGGTTATTTAGTATTTTTTTGTTGTTGCACCATATATGTATTTGTTTCGAACAATCACATATTTGGTAGAGTTGTATTCCTTCATACTGATTATCCTATAGGATTTCTGTTTTAATGCTTCAATTCGTGTCTAGTGAGAGCCAACAAGTACAACTATGGCTAGAGTTCATACTGTTTCATTGATTTGTTGAGCTGTTTTTAAGAACATAAATGTTGTCAATCAGTTTGACAGACAAGAACTAGGATGTGAGTTGTGTTTTTTTTGTGCAGAATTCTCTCTCTTGAGCTCTGGTATAGCATTTTTTTTCATAGCAAAGCTACTCTCTTGACTATCAACTCAGCTGCTACACCACAAGACACGAGAGTTCAAATACTAAATTTAGTCCACGTGATACAATAAGACTTTTAAAGGCGATTTGAGTTTCTTCACGATTTGATGCCGTTTTGTTCCTGGTGATGCTTTTAAGCAACCGAACCTTTTTATGCCTCCAGTCGTTTTCATCGTTGTAATCATGTGTCTGTATTCTGTAATTTTCTGTAACTGCATCCATACTCTTAAATGAACATATTTATTTGGTTTTGGAGATGAAACTCTCTCCCATTATGGGTTGATTATCTTTCACTTGCGTTAATTAATGGTACTTTTCCCAGACTACGAAAAGAAGATAGTAGCATGCAAGCAGAAAGAATCAGCTGCAGAATCCGAAAGCATTGCTGATGTAGAACTAGATTTTCTCGAAAAAGAATTGGAAAAGAGACAAAAACTAGAACGAATGCTTAGAGAAGAGCTTAGATAAGTATTGGGTTCATGTTGCTGATTATATTCCGAGTCTTGAAAAACTACTTTCTATTCTTTATTTTGTTTCCAATTCGATCTTCCTCTGTTGTTATCAACACAGTAACAGCCAATGGAATTGATGATCTGGAGCTTCAGAGGGCCTCTCTTGAAGAACAAATGCAGACCCTAAAGAAATCTGAGCAAGATGAACTGAGATCTGAGTAAGACTTATTTGAAAATAATTTATGTTTTCGTGTGGTCTCATGTTCTCATGGCTTAAAATGAGTGAATCATTACCCCACGGCAGCTAAGCGATTTTCTTTTTATCTTGTAGGATGAAGCTTTCAATGCATGCGTCCGTCACAAACATAATCCCAAACTTGGATGATCTATCCAAAATATCAGGCCGTATCCTTTTTATTACATTTAGATCATATTTTTCCCCTATATTTCGCCTTGGTCGAAGGACCTTTAACTCAATGAGTTCAGATATTGTGGTGAGAGATAAGAAAGCTGTTGACAATTTTGAGTTTGATCCAGCAAAGCATTCCACCTTTGATGCATGTAATGGTATCTGGAAGATGATAAAGTTGCAATGAATCTGAATTCTGGTTTTGTATTTAATCTAACTTGTAATTCGTGGACAACTATTCAAATTACGATTATCATTGGAACTCTGATGCAAGCTTGTTCTTCATGTCGAAGAATGTGTAATCTTTTATTTTTCTGGTCTTTGTTGTCTATAGTCTGATGCTTCTTTTGTCTCTGCAAATCGGTGCAAAGTTTCAAAATTTTATCTGTATCTTGAAAAGTCGATATATGTTTCTTAAAACATACTGATTTATGTTTCAATTGAATATACGAGGGAAAGATTTGGAAATGCAGTTGAACTTAACCTGCCCCATGATCCATTTTTTGTCACCAATTTCACCTCCAGATGAATCCGGTTTCTAGGTTGTTTCCTGCATCCGACTGCATTCCTCTGCGTAGTACACTAGTGCAAGTTTGACTTTGTTTAAGTATTAAAATAATAAAGAGTAGAAAAAGTGGAATGAATTAGGTTGCTACATTGCCAGAATTTGTTGAGAATTCACATGCTTACTTTCTAAGAATCCATTTCTACTACCTGCACTGCAGTGTTAAATCAGAAGGAACGAATTATACCAAAGTTTTAGACGATGTTGGCCGTATTATCTTGGGACATAACTATTACAACTACTTTAAAGGGGGAAAATTCATTATTTACCTCGGGACGTACCAGGATTAGTCTGGTAAAAGTCCGGATACCTAATTTACAAAAAAAAAAAAAATAGAAACGTTTCGAGTAACCCTCTAAAAGATGGCAAAAACTTGTGTTAGACGGTCTTATGGGTCATATTTTGTGTGACAGATCTGTTATTTGGGTTATTCATGAAAAAATATTATTTTTTATGTTAAGAGTATTATTTTTTATTGTGAATATCGATAGAGTTGACTCGTCTCACAGATAAAGATTCGTGAGATCGTCTAACAAGAGACCTACTCCTAAAAGATATCCTTAACTTATTCCGAAAAGGAAGCATGCTTTTTCCGTTGCCAACACAAGTGATTTAAGTTCGTAAATTTTATCCAAATTTACTATTTAAGTTTCTTTTTTGACGAGTTCATTATTTTACACAAGCACAAAGGCACTGAAAATAAAAAAACAACCAACCATTTGACCAAGGGCCCCAATTACACACCGATTCTTCCTACTCGTATGTCTGTTTCTGATGAATATATAGTATTTCTTTCCCAATATTTGTTTTTTCTCCAAATCAAGATTCTTCTTTTACAAATTATACTCCAAATCCAAACATTAGTTTATTTCAATGGATTAATGTGAATTAAATTGCCTGAATATTGATAACATTTTTGTTCAAAATCTTCTCAACTTCTCGTATATTCATTGGAAAACAGAGAAATAGAATCAAAATTTTCAATGAAGTATGATGACTTAACATATTTTCAAATTATAATGTTTAATTTCTTTCAAAAGATTATTTTTTTTAACGAAAAGAACAAATTTAAATTAAAAAAAAATAGATTTCAAAATGATTTGTTCTATACAATTTGTAGAATGGCTCATGTAAAATAAAAGCAATTAATTAGCAGTGGCTAAGTGACAAAGAAAAATTATATAAATAGGCAAGAGTCGAGAATGGCCTTTCAAGAATCCTCGTGAACATGGAGAAGAAAAAATTAATCTCCTTGATCAACAACTCTATTCTTCTCCCAACAAAGTACACCATTGCTAGAGCTGCTTCACTTCTAAAAAATGGAGCCAAAGGTAAACTTACCTCTTCCAAGAAAATTTCGCAGCCATTATTTTAAGCTTCTCTGTAAGTCTTTATCTTTTCCATAATGCAGAAAAAAGCAGTGGGTTGATTACTCTATACAAAGATATGGAGGCGTGTGCTGGATACACGGATATACGGGTGATGTGGGAGATGATACACTCGTCATATCCACCCATTGCAGAGAGGGAAAACAGCAGCGAGGGCTTTAAGTTATGGAAATCATGTTTTCAAACAGTATGATAATAATATCGCATTTTTTATATAGAAAATTTGATGCGATTTGGCTTTGCTTCATCTTCTACTTCTGTGTTCGTTATTTTTTGAGAAAAATGAGCCAAATCTCTTATTCTTGCGATTTAGAATCAGTTGTTCATGTTCTTGAAGTGTAACACAGCATAAAGGATAACAAAACTTGTTGCTAAACACATAGTCTGGCTAGTACAGAACGATTTCTTATTGAAAACCAAACGATAACGACAGTAGGATAGATTTTGTCTTACACTTAAACATTCAACAGCAAGAAACCAAATAACAGAATTGATAATCGGGACAGAATAGCTATTCTGATATATGTCTCGATTTCTTTAAAGTACTCCGTCACCTTAATGAAGCAGCATCTGATCAAAGTGCCACACACCTGCATGGTCGAAAACAAATATTTATTTAGTCATCAGAGAGATTTTTTATGAAGTTGTGAATACATCATGAATAATAGTCGGATATGGTCATACCGTGTCCTTTTCCAACCCTCCTCAATTGAGCTACATATTCTGCAATTTTCTTTATGGCTTCGACCTGGAAAGTGCGAAACAAACTCGTAAACTCGATTTTATGCCTTTTTGTATTTTTATGCATTCTTAAGTGCAATTTGATTGGTAAAACAAAGTCCACCAAGTTGATGCTTACCTGCTCCCCTAAAAACTCACTCTCTATGAAATCTGTCATCTGAGGATCATTATTTTCGTTTGCCACCTGTTTCGAATCCAAGAACAGAGATCAGCAAATGACCAGAGACATAACTTGACAGCATAAAATGTCTCAAAATGCTTACACCATGCACTTTAAGAAGTTTCTCATTAGTTAACTTCTCCAAGGACAAGGCAAGTTCCATTGCTGAATCAAGAAATCATAGAGAATTCCAGTAAAAATTTTACAAAATATATAATATAATGGATTCCATTGAAAATGGGATGCTGAAAAAAAATGCAATTGAAGAAAACATGATTTAATAGGTAGAAAAACTCACCATACAGTGCATCACCCTTCTCGATATGATCAAAGTCGGTGGGTGGAAGCTTGATATGATACAGGATAACTTTCCCTCCTCGCTTACTCTACAATTTCTCAAAGTTAGAACCAGAAAAGGTGGCAATCACAGTAAAATAATGTCTATCTAAGATGGTTTGATTCTTGTGTTTTCTTCTGGTATGAGATGTGGCGATTGTATATATTATTGGGTACGAGTCTACATGAAATTTCAAAATTATTCCATCGTATCTCTGTTGGATTCGCCAATGGACAACAGCATATCATGCAATACCTGATATTTCATAAGTTTTTCTGCATGTTCTCTTTCTTCTTCACTGGACTCCTTAAAGAACCTGCCACAAATCATTATATTAAACATTCAAATCATAAGAAAAGTAAAGTGAGATAGAAAGTTAAGAGCAAGAAAACACGCGAGGATTTTGCACTTACTTTGCTAGGCCTTTTAGAGCAACATTATCCCTGTCAAAGTAGGCATAAAGGGAGTGGTACACATAGGACACGGAGTATTCCACACTGAAACAGAATGAAGTATCCATATTAACGGCATGTAGAAACATTCTTATGGAGGCCAAGTTTAGTAGTTTTTGCTCAGGTTAAAATAAGCTGCAGCACATCTAAAGTCTTGGGTTATTCCAACAAACAAGCAGCAGCTATGGTCATGATTTGAAATCTTGAAACACCAAACGAAGATATGCTCCAATAAGAGGTCCCGAATTCATTAAAAATACCCCAGATGGCCAGCTGGCCGAAGATTCTTGAATTTATCAAGCTTTTCGAATGTCATTATCCCCTTCTGAGTAAAAGGACCACGATATTTACCCACCGGATGAATAATCAACGTAAATCAACCCAATGTAGAAATATAAATCTTAACAACAAATTTTTTAAAAGAAAAAAGCGAAGATTGTCCAGAACTCACTTGATCTGCTCATTAATGGCATTCTCACACTCTTTGGAGTACCTCTGGCGAGCAAGTGAATCAAGAGGAGCCATTGGGACCATAAATTCATCTTTCTTAACCTCTTCAAATGGCTGAAACACAAGCCCAGTGAGTGGCAAACTCGCGGTCTCATTCGAGGCACTGGTCGCAAAACCTTTGTCGCGTGTTTTCGCCAAAGAAAGACTCAGGCTTGAGGGAGAAAGCGAAGATGTAAAGGGATTCAAGCAAGGAGACGGTACAGTTGAAATGGCATTTGGATTGGTTAAATCTTGTAAGAACACAAGATTCGAAGACCCACGCGATGAAGGCATGGAAACAGCTGAAATCGCCTGAAGAAACATCTTTTTCTCCAAATGATTAAAGGGTTTCAAACAGATCACAAAAGAAGATGAAGAAGAAGAAGAAGAGGTGGGAATTGGATTAACACAAGTGCAGATGGGGTGGCCGTGGGATTCCTTGAAAGTCCGGTGGCTGAACTATATAGATATGGCGAAGTCACAATTGTAAACCTTTAGCCATTGAAGAAGTGACACGTAGCGTACAAAATGGGCCCATCTGGACACTGGCGTGTGGCAGGCTCGTGGCCTAATCCATAATCTTGTGGTATTTAATGAAATATCCGGAACCCATCATTACCTAAATTCAAAAGGTATCTTGGCTTCTGTAATCTGTTCACACGACGTGGAGTTCTTGAATTTAATCTCTTAATTTTTAACTTTCGGATTTCGGTTTTTCTGTTTCCCATTTCGAAAAATGTTTAATCCGATGTCCGAATTTTTTTTTCTTAGATTTGATTCGATTTTTTAACAAAACAATACGGTTATTTGATTCGGTTTGAATAAATACATAAATTAGTAATTAAAATATAATATATATTTGTTTAGTAAAACTTTAAATATAAATTATAAATGAATTAAATAAATAACAATCAACTAAAATATTTCTTAATTCACTAAATATCTATCTCATAGAATATACCATCTAAATAAAATTATTAATATAATTAAATTTCGATTTTTTCGATCGGTACGATTTTGACAAATAAAATTCTAAATCAAATGATATAAACTTCGATTTTAACATTTATATCTGAATTTAAAAATTCGATTTTTAGTTAAGTTCGGTTTTTAATTTTTTTTTCGATTTAAATTTATAATTTATTCGATTTTATTCGCGAAATTTGAAAACCCTATTGAAAATTGCCATGGAAAGATGTTATCTTGTGACTTGTCAAAAGATAACTTTAAATATTTTGGAATTTTGCCAATTTTTAATTGCTTACGGTGATCCATTTCAGCTTTTAGGAAATGATCTTTGGCTCCACTATGATAGCAGAATTAATACTTTATTTGCAAGATCGATTTTATTTATATATACTTATTAGTTTGAACATGTTATCTAGTATCAGTGGTCTAGTGGTAGAAAAGCACCCTACTACGGTTCCCGTTCCCGTTCCGGTTCGCATCCCGGCTGATGCACGTTCTTTTTTCGATACACATTTTTTTAACAATTCCTACGCGTAACAGGAGACTAGAGAATCCTTTCCAAGAAACCTAGGTAAGATCCTATGTAAATAGGAACGTACCAATTCTTAAAAAAGTTAATCTTGGTTTATCTGAATGTGAATTAATGTTCTTAATATTTGTTTTCAAAGAAAAAAGATGTCAGTTCAAATTGAATAAACAATTTACAAAATGCTAAATATAATTTTCAAGCATGAAGCAAGTGAAAAGGGTCCAACATCCCAAGAAACAATGCTGCAACTCGAGATTAGAAAGATACTAGAATTTGTCAACACCTATCCCATCTCTGAGTACCTCGTATGCATCCCTGCTTCTGGTTTTCCTAATACCAGCTGTGAAATGAAGCTTTGATTGTTCGGATGTAATACAAGTCACTTTGACCCAAATCATCACTTTAGTTTTGATTCCCTCTATGTCAGCCAGCTTACCCTTCTCCAGATATCCGGTTATAGTATTTGCAAAACGTAATACAGATGAATCCTTGTAACCAACCTCACAGATTGATGGAATATAAACAATCAGCTTCTTTGTTTCCTCATTGAACTCATAGTTCGTGGCATCACGGGGAAATATTCCTATAGCCAGGTCATACTCCTTGAGAAGTTCTTGCAGAGGTTTTTGCATCTTTCCTGAAAAAGACAAGATCTCTGTCACACTTGACGGAACACTCTGATTAATTGTTGTAAACCTTTCAGAACAAGGACAAATGTTCATAGCAGATCTAGAATTTCGGGAGAATTTCGGGAGAGAGGGTAGATAGAATTAATTTTGGTGGAGATAAATCATGTCTTGATAAAGAACTGATGCTTAAATAGGTGAAAGAATTCATTTTGCATTTCAAGCGAAGCAGTTTGATACTTTCGTTTTATGATATAGAAGAAATATGTACTAAATGATGCGTTAGACATAAGATTTTCTTTCCATAAGCAATTTGCAGAATCTTAAAAGTAGAAATGCAGAGAGAATAGCAAGAATAGAACCTTTCATCTTATTAACCAACCATTTGGCTCCTCCTTCGATACTATTTGATATTGACTAACAAAGAAGAAACCAGATTAGCGTCAGGACAAAGATAAATGGGATGCAAGAAATTGACAAGCAAAACAGCTCAGAGGCGAATATGTCATCATGTCATGAATAATAGATAATAAGCAGTAACGAGCTACTCAAGCGATGTAATCCCCAGTAAAGGCAATATAACTCGACAACAATGAATAAAATAGCAGGCATTCAAGATCCAAAACGTTTTTTATGTTAATGGAATGATGATTCAATCGATCTCCAGGTTTCAGGATATTGCATAATGCAAAACTTAATTCAGTGAAAGAAGAGAAAAGGCGACATTGTGGACAACTCCTGGTAAAAGAAAGTCTCCAAATATTGAATAGAAGGGAATGCAATCGCGATTTAATCCAAAATGTAGCTTGACGTGTGTTCTGCAGTTCTTCCACAGAAAAACCATGTTGGTGCTAAAACTACTCAAGCCGGAATCATCAAATCACATCACCTCATCGGCATTAGTGGCAATTTTTTTGAAACTACAAGACGATTTCGCAATGTCCTTGAAGTTTGCTATTCCCATTGTAAAAGTTTTGTCAAAATTTTGGCATGTTCAGACAATTGATTCATTGATCATATGTGTTGAATCTTGAAGAGCCAACCTTCGGTCATTTCAAAGCACCGAAAATCCTGTTACTCTTAAATTAAAACACACGCACATTCAAAAAAGATTGCACAATTCAGAAAAACGAAGATCCCAAAATTCAAGTAATAAATTTTCGAATTCGCCAATTCTGGTAAACTAAAATGCAAAATTCAAGAATGAGAGTCTTACATTAATCTCATTTCCGACCGAAGCAAACTCCTTGTTGGCTTTTTGGCCCAACCAATACGAACCCACCTTGTTAAATATCTGATCCATCAACAGATTCACGAATATCAGTTTCTACAATGTGAGTACAAATTCACAAATATTTTCACGATCTGCGAATGATTCCGCCTCTTCGATTTTCTCTCTCTCACGCACGTGGTTCCAATTCAAGATCGAGAGAGAGACTTCTTGATTAAAAAAAATAGGAAAAAAAAAAGAAGCCTTTTCCCGCAGATTTCGATGGTAATGAATAAAGTTGACTGCGGCTGTAAAGTTCTAATGTACGGTGAAATTTTTTTCCTACCTTCTCATGCAACCAGCGTCCCACAATTTCAAATGAAAATTTTGGAAGTAAATGTTTGAAATTATATGGGAGAATCATATTGTATAATAATGTAACATAAAACAAAAGTTCTGAACTTAACGGAAAAATAAAACAAACATAAAACGATAAGTAGTTTCACATATTTTTATATGTGAGACGGGTCAATCCTACTGATATTCACAATAAAAAATAATACTCTTCGCATAAAAAATAATAATTTTTCATGGATGATTCAAATAAGAGATTCGTCTCACAAAATACGACTCGTGAGATCGTCTCACACAAATTTTTGTCTGAAAAGATAGAATAATTCGATGTATGATGATACAAAATTTCAAGAATCTCTAAGTTTGTTGAAAAATATTGATTATTAATTAAAAAAATCGTTAGATTTAAGAGTCCAAAAAGATCTATGTTTTAAGTAAAATATTCCAAAGAAATAATGGCGCTCGTATTTTTAAATATTTATGGCATTACCAATATCATAATTCATACGTAGTAAAATAAATACACCTTAAATATATTATTATGTAAGATGCAGTAGATTTATACCAACATCCATCTCAAGATCATGCCTTACAAAAATGTACATTTCCGGTATATGAATATTTCTTCATGTCATATACCTTTACTGCTACGCAATCCTTGTTCAGTTGTTTTTCTACGATTATCTGATTCAAGCTTGCAAAGATTTTATTTAGTAGGAAAAAAAAAAAGCAAAATTACATATACCACAATCAAATGTTAATCACATCATCTATACTAACGATAAGAATAAGATAATATCAATCCTTTTGAAGTAAACACTTTGATTTTAAAGTTAAAAACCTATAAAAACCTATACTCATTTTCGTACAAAAGTAAATATACAAGTTCCTCTGTAATGAAGAATGAATCCTCATGAATCTTCTGTTAGATTCAACACCCTTCTTTCGAATGTTTGATCATAGCATGAACATTTTCCTTGAGCTTTTCGATTACCTGAGTTTGGAAAAATAATTGTTCTTTCATCCTGAGGGTGAATGAATTTGATAATAGGAAGGAAGATGTGAAAGACGTACCGATGATGCTTTTGCCCATTTCAGAACTGAAGCAGCGACGTCTTTGAGGTGGTTGCGACCTCTATCATCATAAGTTAGAAAATAATCTGAATTTTCAGCCGCTTCTGCCACCCATAAGCCCTTGGCTTGATCTTTAGGTCTCTTGATCAGATTACAAAATCCAACCTGCAAACAAGATAAGCTGGAACTTTTGATTGCACCACTTGTATTTTTCAAACTAATTAAGGAACACAATGCATGTGTGCTACCCGACAGTTCGGTTTGAGTTATTACTGCCTATACTCATGCAGATTATGATTTGACAAGGCGATAGAGATGAAGTTTATCTAGAATCACCTCAAGTAACTGCTTTTATAGCTGTCATTTTGATTACATCGACAGTTCACCAACCAAATGCAACATGTGGCCGAACTTCGATAGTTTTATTTGTTCGGCAATAAATCAGCAATAAGATGATTGCATAGGCCGTACTTAGGGGTTTTGAAGTTTTATATGCTTACCACAGATCCTGCAACATTTTTGTTGACGGGTGCAAATGACTCACACTCAACATATGGCAAGCTGAAGCTGACAGCGAGTAATGCATCTAATGATTCTTTTGGACAAGATTCAGGTGTAGATCCATCAGTCACAAACACCCACTGCTTTTTTTGATGACCTTGTACATACACCTCTCCCACATAAACAACAAACGCAGCAATATCAAATTCACTGTGAAGTATGAGAGCAACATCAGCGACTGTTTTTAATTTTTATGCAATTTTAGAAGCATCTTTTGCAAGTTAGATCAACCTGGAGAGAGAAACTTCACCCAAATTGGATATTGTTGTTGATGAGCGGGGAATGAAGAATGGTCTGCAAGAAACATCCATTATTGTTGCAGTCATGCAATTTATTTCTCAAAAACCACCTGTGCAGCTGCTTACTCAAAATTTTCCATTTTTACAGGAGACAGAGCTGTCCAAGTGCTAGTTGATCCTCTTGTTTGTAAATAAAGAGTGCCTGAATCAGAACTAGTTGGTGCAACACCTCCAACAGAATATGCTTTACCCTCACACAGCTCCTGTTTCTGAACCAGTAAGAAACAAGACACTTGATGCATCAAAATTCTTGTAACTACAAACGAAACTAGCATGTGAATAAACACAGTAACAGTATCCAAAGAAATTGCAAGTAACAAGAAAATTGATGACATGGATGACAAATAGATTCACCTGTTTCTCAGTCGGGTACCATATTGTAATCAAGCCTTCATGTGGACAATATTTCTGCTGATGACATATATCTGTTAACCCAACAACTCTTACCCGCAGAAATGGAGTTACCTCTCTCTCACTAAGCCCAGCAGCCTCCAGAGCTTTCTCAATAGATTTTTCCATGTCTGTCTGTCTAATTGCCTAATACAAAGGAACTGTCGTAGAACTCTCGTTTTATGTATACTCAATCAAGAAACAAGTGTTCACGTACCTTGAGCTTAGCTTTATAAGTAGCAAAAGAACTTAGTTGTTTTGAGCTCATCCCTGCCATTAAGATTTCTGGTTCAGCAGATGTCTCAAGTAGCTTCATGATGTTGGCCCCTTCTTCACCATCGTGGTTGTATTCTATATCAACGTTTGTTTCCCATTTGAATGCAGATATGATCCCTTCCACAACAGCAGATCGCCTAAAGCCCAAAAAGAAAAAGAAAACTCAATGATCAGGCACTGGATTTTCTTTAACTCAAATTTTACACAAGGAAAACTCATTTAAAATTTATGGGAAAGTAGAATTATGTAACTGTACAAGGGGGTTTAAAAACTCAAGATTTAACCAAGATGCACGGCCTTGAATTATTCTTTAACTTTCTCTTCAATTTCAGGAATCTAATCAGCTAAGTGTTCAGGAAGCAACTATGAGAAGCTAAGATATGCTTTATGATTATAGATTTTAGAACCCAGAACCATAGATCATGCTCACCGAGAAGAACTTGGTCCAGAAGGTGTTAGTTTTTTTTCAAACTACTATTAATCTTTTTTTAAATAAAAAAACACGAGTGAGGGGCCCAAAATTGAAAGCACCTGATAAGGAGCAAAACTTACTGTTTTTTTTCAGTTTGCTAGTTCTAAGGTCCCACATTCAACTATTACCAAAAGTGTGAGATTTCTCCCCGTTCCTTTTTCTATGTTTAAATATCTATCCAAGCTATATTTTCTAACCTCAGGATTCTGAGTCACTGAATGCTTCATGCATTTCAAGTGAACTGTAAATTATGTCAGGTTTACCTAATCTAGAGGCACATTAAGACGATATTATGATACCGAAGTTACTAAAAAGATATCTCTTAAAAAGAAGCTCAATCAGTTTACAATAATGAACCAAGCATCACCTTTGGTTATATAAATGCATCACTTCAGTTTCCATCCTCTGCGATCTCACGGTGACATTCCCGCTATTCAACCTGAATGAGATAATCTGGTCAGACGCAAAATGGACAAGAATTATAATGTGCGACACTTGGGTTACCTTTCCCTGTACAAAATTGGATATATCCTTGTAATCCCAATTAATGTGCTGGGGATTGCCCCTCCGGTACTCTTGATGCATCTAAAAGCTAATGGAGCACCAGCACTTTTACCTATACACATATGAAGCCAATCCGGAGATTTAAGGAGACCACAAATGTGTAAGAAGATATTGTAGAACGTGTGAAATGAAGCACACTCACAGAACCCCAATCGTTCAGCCCAGTGACATCTGTATGTACCATTTAGGTGCAATGATAAAAAAGATGTATGTGATCCCTGAAATCCAAGTTAGCTCTAGTTAAGAAATGGCAATGAGTACAAAGTTTGGCAAAATGAAATCAGGAAATAACCTCTAAGGGTGAAATAGGCCCAATCCATCCACATAGTTTGGCTCCCCAGATCTTCAGATGACAATACAAACTGTAAGTTTTTAAAAAATTGACAAAAATGTCAAACAGTAGAGGAAGCACACTTAAACTAGTAAAAAAAGATATCATACCCTAAGCTTTTGCCCCAAAAACAACTTCCGAGAAGCAAGTTTCTGGGATAGTGGTTCATCCAAAAGAGCTTTCACAGAATACCTATTAGATTCTACAGTTACACAGACGGAAATCAACTTTCAGTAAAAGCATTAACGAAAAAAGTTCTTTACCACCCATCAGTTAATTCTATTTTGCCATCTCCACCATTGGCGTGCCCTTCCAATGCAACGGATTGAGGCCCAGACTTAGGGTCACCAAACTCACAAACAGAGGAAATGCACAGCACCATCATTGAAGAAGGTACCACATCTCCATCTAAAACTTTCCTGATTGCAGATCGATGGCCATGGACTACTTCTCTCTCATATCTAAGAATGATTATGCAATAGGGTATCAATAACTTCCTCAAACCAAAACTTTAAGTAACAATAGGAATCATGCATACCTGTATTTCAATTCTTCAAGCACGTTAGAGACCGTCAAAAACTTTCCCAAGAATTTGTCCGGATACCTCCTCTCATATGAGGCAAGTTTCCAGACGATCCATTTATAATGATTTGAAACCCACCTATATGAATTGACATTGAATTGAAAGTATAGATAAAAAATGTGGGAGAATGAACCAAAAAAAGCTATTGTCAAATATGAGAATTATACACCTCAAGTCAATTCAAATCATACAATAACAACCATAAGCTGCAGAAAGACGGTGCCATGAATAGAACAGTAATCTCTTCATAGCATATCAAAAGTGACAGGTATTACATGCATCTTGCATGGCCATGTAAATTATCTTGAAAGAGAACAAGATTACTCTTTAGTTAAGCATGGAGAAGAAGCTCCCGACTTGGACAGCATCAAGTGCAAAGCTTCTGGTCCAATGTCAACAGAAGCTTGTTCACTCTGAAATGTGTAGCTTTCAGCAGCTTTTGGGTTCATTTTCATCACATGTGCTGGTAAATTCCCCAACTATTTTAATAGAGAAACTTAATCGTCATGTCAATAAGAAAAGTAATCAGTAGAAGTAATGATCATTACATGTAAACAGTACCTTTCTTTGAATGGGTGGAAGCAGTGAAATGTAGTCCTTCACATATGCTCGTGGAATCTGGCGTGGGTATCGCACCGAAATCTTCTCTTTGCAGCATTGTTCTTTAGGAGCCAGTCTAGATAAATCTAACAAGAACATATCATTATGATACGTATGATGCCAAGAAAAATTTATGCTCAAAGCTTGATCCTTTACCATTAGGAACAGAGGAATTCTTTGTGTTCAAAGGGGTAACAAATGAGCTTCGAGGCTTTTTGAATGGAGATACAGAATTGATCCTTCCATTTCTTCGCTTCTCGCCAAAATATCGCTTACTATCAATATGATTTATGCTGGAGCTATTTGTTATATCAATTAAGGCCACATTTGATGGCCTCTTCAGATGGTTGAGTGAATCATTTTCATTTTTGGAAGAATCCACATTTTCTGATAGGCGCTTACTTTCAAAGGAATTTTGATAGCAAACAAGGCCATTATAAGAGGTGGAAGAGGTGCTGCTTGCAGCCTCTGCATCAAATTTATTGATCAAGTTGTTCCCAGGTTGCTGTAACTTAAACCTACCCATCAACTGCTGGTGGTATGAACTTGATCTAAGAGGAGATGTAAAATTCCTTGAGGAACAGTTGAAATTTTCTGTTGTGTTTTTCGAAACAGGTGTGATCAGATCAATTTTTTTCTTTGTACAACTGGCTTTTCTATTGTCGAGTGTAGGAACCACTGAATCAACTGAGTTTGCTTCATTTAAAAAAGAATCAAACTCCAAATTTCCCAGAAGGCTTCTTGCTCTTTGCAATGCATCGTTAGAGACCGATATAGATCTACCACCAGCAGTATGAAATTTGACAGGAGAAGGCTTGTTAGCAGTATTCATGAAGTCTGGAAACTCTTTGGACTCACTCTGGATTGAATTACCGTTGGTACCGAAAGGTGTCAAAACCTTGTTATAGCTATTACAGTTTAAGTCAGTGAAATCATCAGTTTTTAAATGAGGTATCCTTTGCCCACCAATGAGCTCTGTAGAGGTCAATTGCTTTTTGGTCTGTTGAAAGTCATGTAAAGGGTCATCACCATAATTTTCTTCCACGCCTAATAATGTTTTTGCTCTAAGTAGGCCAGCAGAAGATATGCTGACTGTTTTACCAGAGCCTGTCTGGAACATGGAATTTGACATGCTACCTATATCTTCAAACCTATTCTGCAAACCAGATTTCAATGGCTTCAGCGAGTTCATCTCTAACATTGGTTTTAACAAACCAACTCCATTTGCTCTCCCATTTTGGCCTGCAATAAGTTGTTTGATGAAAGAGATGCTGCATCGCTATACCTAGAAATGCTTAGAGACGGTAGTACTTCACCAAAGCAACAAGATCTTCAAAGTTATTTAGCAGTTTCTTGATAAATTCTAGTATCTTATTGTAAATTAGCGTATTGGCAAGTGACAATCAGATTGTGTTCCACAAAAATCCATAGTCAGATTACAATAACCTGAGTCCTTGCCTTCATAAGTATTTTGATATTTTTTAAAATTATGACTCTGACCTTCTGAAATGAAAGGACATGAACAAAATTGTAGCCCTATAAGCAGATTTTGTGTAGACTATCCAAAAAACTTCTCCTTTTCACTGATACCCTCTACTGAGATATAATGTTCCAAAATTATTTAATTTCATTGTTAAGCTACACAAAAAATATTTATTCGGTCTTCGAAAAGGTCGAGACTGAGAAAGGCGAGACAATTTTCTCAAAATAAATTCATATTTAAGTGTCAAAAAGTTTAACTTTGGTCATCAGTATTAAAAATATAACTAAATCCAGAGGATGACATTCCTTCAGAATAAATTATTAAAAGCAAGCCACCTTCAAGCTGGTGATCTAGACATCGATAGCATTTCGATTCTGAGATGTTCTATCTATTTATCTTATCCCAAAATCATGAATTCAGCCGCCTAATGCCGAATAAATATGGTCAAACATTACAAGTTCTGGGAAAAGTTTACATATTTGTAGGCTAAGTTTTAAAAATAAATAAAAACAGATAAACTAATTATCGCGCAGGGCTGCAGCTAAAGAACAGAAATACAAGCCAACAGGAATCAAAATCTGTACCTGCATCAGCGAACACCTCACCCACATCACCGAGAACTGAACGTGCTTTTGCTATTGAAGACTGCTTCACCGCAACTGATTTCCCCATTCCAGTTCGAAACATAGGTGAATTATCCACGTTACCCTTCTCATTCTCCAGCAATTTTGAACCACCTGCTTTTTTTGTTGGGGAAAATCCTTTTACATAAATGAGCGTTTATAAATTCAAAAATCTGAATTAAATAGGTATAGAAATTGCCTTGAATTAAGAGATCTTGCATGGAAGGAAGGCGAGAAGTCTCGTCAACAGTTCGTAGAGCTGGGGCATCGCATTGACCTTCTCTCCATAGCTGTTGATCGGATTCTTCCCACCGGAAATGACTCCCGGCGTCGGAGAAAACCTGCCATGTCGACATTTCTCGGTCGAGAAATGTCGATTAGCTCCTCTGGTTACCGAAGAAATAATTGTCGGAGTTCAGATTCGGCATTTTAACAAAGCGGGAATTTCGTGACTTCTTTTCTGAATGAGCGCCAATCATATGGTAAATCGGCTTTATATGACGGCCTCCACAATTGGGCCCGAAAATACATTGGGCCTATTTCATACTCCGGCACATTTTAGACACAAATGTTTTCCATTGACACAGTCCTCGTATCAAACTAAATTAATATTTTTGATATAAAAAATAATATTTTAAAATATAATATATCGACTTAAAAACTATTAAAATAAAATACTATTAATATTTTTGATATAAAAAATGATATTGTAAAATAAAATATATCGAGTTACAAACTGTCAAACAAAAACTGTAAAACAAAATTGACACGAGACTAACTCATATTAATTTTATCTTTAAGACACACATATATATATACATACAACATTTGTCTATTTGTCATTAACAATTTTGTTGTATATATATATTTAATTCTAACACAACATTTGTCCATTTGTCATTAATAATTTTGTTGTATAATTATATTTAGTTCTAATAAGCTCCATGATTACACATAAAACTCATGTCTCAGTAGCATCTCAAAATTGCTTTTTAAAGAAGTTATTTAAATACATGAATTATTTTATCTAAACAAACCATATAATATATAAAGTAAGTCTCTTGTGACACGGTCTCACAAATCTTTATCTGTGAGACGGGTCAACCCTACCGATATTCACAATAAAAAATAATACTCTTAGCATAAAAAGTAATACTTTTTCATGGATGACCCAAATAAGATATCTGTCTCACAAAATACGACATGTGAGACCGTCTCACACAAGTTTTTGCCTAATATATAATAATCGAAAACATTAAAATGATACAACCCACCATTACAGCTGTAGCATAGGCGAAGGCGTGAACATCCAATCCATCCATAAGTTAGAAGGGGTTGGTGCAACAAAATTAGTAGTAGCCAAGGAGACAAGTACCCAAGATTTGGGTCTCATATTACAGCGTCTTCAGCAATCCAATTAGAAAAAAGTTCTTTACAGAAACACAAGGATTACACACGAATATGGAACAAAAGCAATGGCATATGGAGTTAAACGATACACACATTTGGCGGTCCAGAGGTTGGAGCTTAGAGATGGGCCAGCCGCCAGAGAACACCGGTATTTCCAAGATTGTCATGCTTTGCTCAGCCAAGCTGAAAGGTTTCATAGCATATACCTTCGCGCTTCCAGGGATCTATAATGACAACATTTGAAAAGTTGAGGAGACATATACGTGGGCAGGTAACAAACAACATAATACACCCCTTTTAAATTAAACACCATGTATATGAATATCTCCACAATGGCATGGTCACCGAACAATACATAACCAACAAAGAACAGGAAATATGAAGGGGATCAGGAGATCTTCAGTGCATATAGGAAAACAAGATTATAGCCATAGCATGAAAATAACAAACAAAAACCATTAACATAGAACGTGTCAATTTCGTGAAATTCAAGGTCTCAAACTAGAAAAGAGTGCAAAATGGAATGTGCTAATAAAAGTATCACGGTAGCAACATAAGGGAGAACAAACAGGCATGCTTTTAGGTGTATGCATAAAAGTATCACGGTAGCATCTATTAACGCCTGAACCATGAGGGAGCTGGCAGTATCCAAACAAAGAAGATAAATAATAACCATCGCCTCAAACTAATAGTCACAGAAGTACTAAGAAAAAAATCAGCATTTGGTTGTTATTTAATTTACACCTTCACATTTAATGTAAGTAATACTTACAAGCAGACATTAAAGCTCGATCAAATTGAACAATAAACCAAGTATAGTGCGTACACGACGATAAAATGTGTAATGGAGCAATTAACCAGAGATAATAATGATAAATGCAGAAGAAATGGCTTCCTTTTTAAAACAAACACAACCTACGCCAAGCAGGAAGTTTGGCTTGGATCGCCGGCAGTAAATAAAATAAAAGAGACCAAAATATATAGAATGTTGACTAGATCAAGCAAAATTCGCTTTTGGTGAAAAGGAAAATACTCGAAGGGCACAATAGTATGAAAGTCAATCTTAAGTGTTCGATTTCCACAAGTTGCAAGTTTGATGGTTCAAAAAATAAGAGAGGCGCTGTTGCCAAAAATTATAGTTTTCAGTAAAATTGGTAAAATATAGCAACCTCAATACGAGAAATTCAAAACCTATTTAAACTAATAAAAAAACTTATCTGCATGACAAAAAAGTCTTCAAAAATAATATTGAATTCCGATCACAGAAGGCTCAATGAACTAAAGTGCCAACTAATGTATCGTTCCAGCTATAGATTAATATATGTCATAGAAATGACAACAAAGTGACCACTTAAGCCCCTTTTCGTTGATGGCTAAACGTAGAAGATCCGATTTAATTCAGTTAGCTTGAATAAGTCCCACATAAGAGAGTCGATTTACACCCACTGACCCACATGAGATTATCAGCCATCCAGAAACTCCTTAAAATGCAAAGTTACTTTATCTAAAGCGGCCTCTCAAGTCTCACAACCCACTACTGGCACATTGCTATGAAAACCTTCAGCAAATCTATTCACGTTCAATTTAAACCAATACACGTATTAATTATTGGGATTAACAAATAATAAGTAATTACATTATATTCAACCCCTTTCCTCGTGTGTTTTGGTTCCATGGCCAAAAACCCCTGCAAAGGAGCAACAAAACTACAAAATATAGGACTGAATGGAAAAGGAGCAATCAAACTACCTAAGCTAACAAAAAAAGGATAGCCGCGACCATCACCAAATTTATTCCAAGCCAGCAACTTTGTACCTCAACCTCATGTTATGATTCTCCTGCGAAAAGTGAAAAACATTGTTGACTCAAGAATAATACTCTACTTGATCAAGTTTCAACAGTTATTTGATCAAGCTTAAAATCTTTACTAGCCTCCTCACCTGCTCCAAAACTTTTGCAGATGTCTGCTCCACGGATCTTGATAACCCATCAATCTTAGCCAGCATTTTACCATATAAATCCTCCAACTCGTTGGTATAGTTTGCTGCCTCCGTGCCCACCAATTTATTGAGCCTGTGAATATCGAAGCCTTCCGCGTGCATGTCCAGTTGCTTCTGGTTAACCAAATTCCTCTTTGTGCTCCCCAAAGTCTGTTCTTTATCATCTTCTGCCATCGCATCCGAACCTCTGGGTTCGAAATCCATAAAAGGGAAAGGCGCATTTGGGACGAAAAAATCGAATTGGGATCGAAAAGAAGGCCCGATGTTGATAATAGTCAAGCTCTTGGGCTCGAATGAATAGGCCGGAATGCGATACTGGAAAGCCTTGTATTCATGCGTGTGGATCAACTGATCTTGAAACGGCGTCGTAAGGAGGAGAAAGAGGGATGGGGGGAGGGAAATAGTGGAATTCTGAGGGGTGAAAGCGAGGGAAAGAGATGAAGAGAGAGTAAGGGTGGTAGTGGAATCTCTCAAAGAGGGGCGGAGGGGGGTTTTGCGGCGAGCGGAGAACCAGCCGAGGAGGGAGGCGGTGGAGGGAGAGGGCGGAGGGAGGGGGAGATGGGAAGGGAGGGAGAGGAAGGAGGTGATGGTGGCAGTGATAATTTGGGTGGCGGCGGCGGAGGTGGAGTCATCCGACAGGGGAGTTGGAATGGAGAGGGTTGCGTGTCCGAAGAGGAAGCCGTGGAGGTCGGCTGGGGAGGCGGCGGAGCGATGAAGAAGTGAGGCTAATGTTGCGCCTGAGATGTTGACTTTGTCGATCGGAAAGTCATCCATTTTGTGGATTGGTTCAGACGGGAAATGGAATTATCGAAAGTATTTATAAGTGTGAATTTCATAATCATGAAAAGTCAATCTTTGATTATGAAAGCCTTCAAATATAGATTATTTGAAAATTGAAACCTATGAAATTGATGCAATGTAACGAAGTTGTTGTTTGATCGATGTGTTTGATTTGACAAATGATAGTTTTTAATTTCTATAAATTGGACTTCAGTCTTTACTCGTCGTTTTTTTTTTTTTTTGTGTTTAGTCCCTTAGTACTTTTTTAGTACCACATTTTCACATGAATTGTACCACATTTCCACATGAAATGTACCACAATTTTATGGGTAAGGAGTGAACCCAAAAAAATGTTTTAATTGAGGATTTTTCACCAACTTCCTTTTTTTCGATGATAAAATGTTTTTTTCTTTAAATATAAACGCCACAAATTTTTCATTTATCTTAAATATATAGTTCCATTTTCATTTTTAGAATTATTTTATAATCTACTTCATCTCGAATAAATTGACTACTTCCAACAATTTTTTTATTTTAATAAAATATTCAATAAATAAGTGTAAAATTGAAATTTTGAATATAAAATTTACTTTATCAAAAATTTTCTTAATATCTATGAAAACACACACAAACCTAAATATATATGACAAATGAAATCTGTGAAACGACATTGAAAAAAATAACTTACAGTGTGTTTGGTTCTTTATAAATATGGATTTGGGATNGATTAATTTAATTCATTCCGGAAAATGTAGCACATATTTAGTTAGTTCCACTCGCCCGCCTGCCGCCACAGGCCACCATCATATCGCAAGCATCAACCCCGGCAGCGACCGTTTTGCGAGGTCTCGGGGGTGGCTCTGCCACAACGTGGTGTCGCTCAGGCAGGCGAGGGGCCTCCTCAAATCCCTGACAATCAGCCAAGTATTGAAGTATTCTCTGAACTGAGTGATAAGTCCATCTTTCAGCGTCCACACATGCACCCAATACACTTGAGCCCCCTCGAATTGGAATTGGATTTGGAAATTCAAGTATTTGAAATTCTATTTGGTGTTTGGTTTAAAATTTAAAAATGGTATTTACAAATTCATTTCTTGTTTGGAGAAAAAAGGATTCGAATTTGGAATTTTAAAATTTTACTAACATACCCTTATAAATCTTATCAAATTTTATGGGATTTGGATAAAAAAATAATAGTGCTTTTTTAAAATCCAAATCCCACCAAATCTTATCAAATTTGATGGGATTTGGATATACTCATTGAAATCCCATGAAATTCTAAACAAATCCGAATTCTTTTTTTTAATCACTTTGCCAAACAATAAAAATAAGATTTTGAAATCCAAATCCAATAAAATCCCCTCAAATCCTGGTTGCCAAACACACTGTTAGCATATAAGTAGGAGGAAAGAAATTTATGGAATTGAAAATGATCCAAGCAGCTCGAGTAGATCCATATAAATCCTTGGAATTTTAATCCATGATTTTAATCCTTGGAATATACTTCCAATAATCAATCAATTTTAAATTATTGTCAATATAAATAAAGAAAATATAAAGTGTAAAAGTGGCAAATGAATTTTCAAAATATCTCGTCAGAATCCAGATTTTCCTTCCCCTTGTTGGGTTTGACTGTAGGTGTTTGGTGGAAGTTTGGGCCAAACTTCCGTGTCCCATTTACAAATCAGCATGTCCTAGTTAGCCCAATGGCAATGGTCTCGCATCGCATCGCATGCTCCGATAAATTTCATCTCAGAAAAAATGGCACAAGAATTTGACACAAATTGGTATGAGATTTTGTACACTAAAACTGATTAATCAAGACCCTTTTATTTTCTCTAATCTTCACTAACTAATAAGTACAAAATGAATGAATAATTTTAAAAAATAGTTACCTGAGTGCTTGTAGATGTATATATTATCACCCTGTAAAATTTGTATAGCTGCTTCGTTAGTTTCTGTGTAGATATCCATGTCTCCATAAAAATGCGTCGATGGAGTCTACAGGTTTATTATTAAAATTTCTCATGATTGATGTGAGGAAAGCTGTAATCGATTTGTGGTAAAATCCATACATAAAGATTAATTCAAATCCAATACATGAGTAGTTGTTATATTTTTTTTATTCTAAGTACATGATATTTAATATAGTTTTCCAAATTTTTTGAATTTCTCAGGTTTTATGGATTCGATACTATCCAGAACCTCTCCAAAAAATAAATTCGACAAAGCATTTAACAACTCTCATTTTGGTTTTAAATTGAACAATGAATTAAAATTGATCTCACGCCAACATCGAGAAAAAAATAAGTGTGAAATACACACACGCACACAAGTAGTAGATCTCTTGTAAGACGGTCTCACGAATCTTTATCCGTGAAACAGGTCAACCCTACCTATATTCACAATAAAAAATAATACTCTATCATAAAAAGTAATATTTTTTCATGGATGACCCAAATAAAATATCTGTATCACAAAATACGAACAGTGAGACCATTTCACACAAGATTTTTTTAATATTTGAGACACCTTTGTAAATTAAGAATAAAGAATTTACATGGCTTTTGAAAATAGATAAATAATAGTTTAAATTAAGCATCTTTATAAAAGTGACGTTTAATTTTTCAATTATTAATAGTGAGTCGGCTGGAATTTCGCATAAATGAGAGAATATATTCGACCACCAACAGCTTTTCAAAATAGATAAATAATAGTTTGAAGAATCATTACGAAATGAGAGAATATATTCCACAAAACTTGGGAAATTTAAAAAGAAAAAAAAGAAACTCAAATTCTGCGTTCATCTTAAATGCTTAGGAAAACCAAAACAAAGTATTAAACAACATTTCAATCGTTGTGAAAAACAATAGCAGAGGCAAAGCTCCTTTTTCCGACCGACCTCTTCTGTGTTATCTCCCAACCTACATCCTCCCTGTAGCGTTCAATCTGCCATTGCAATAACCATTAGTCTAAATACAAGAATAACAGAAGAGAACACCAGAAGCTTACCGTGTCCAGTAAGACCTCGTTATCTCTAAGACCTCCAATTACATAAATGGATTCCTTGAGAACTGCAGCAGCTGAATATCCCCTGCTCTGCTTCATTGGATCTCCGGTCATCCAGGTTCCAACACGAGGGTCGTATATCTCAACACTCGGTACCATTTCAATTCCATCAAAACCACCAATAGCATATCTACAAAACGGCAATCAAATAGAGTCCTTGAAAATCGACAGGTGATAATGGTCACAAGTATTGAACGGACTTAACGGGAACAAAGTGTGATCAGTACCTTTTGAAAGAAAATACAAAAAATGGACTTACATCTTTTCATTCATAGCTACCAATGAATGGCAGCCTCTCCTTGTGCTCATACTCTCGATTCTGGTCCAAGAATGTTCTCGGGGGTCGAATCTTTCAGCAGACCTAAGATAGCAGAAAATCCAGAATAAATAGTGAACCGGAAATATGGATAAGAGAATGGCAAACTGGCTAAACACCATACGTCAGATAATCAATTCCATCATATCCTCCAACAGCATAGAGCGCGCCATTGAGTTCCACAGCTGCAAGAGCGAAACGCTGTAAAAGAAAGAGTCATGTGAAACCAAGAAAATAAAACATTCTCCTTCATTCCAGAAAACAAATTGGAGAAGATGCAGTGATTGATTTGTACGACATACATGCAAATAATAACTCTCCCTAAGGATTCACCAGGCAGAAAACAAAGCAGACAACAGACAGGTATTGGTAATAATAGCACCTTCTTTAAATTGAAATACTTGCACATGTCCAACGACTATGTTTGCACATAATTAGTGTCTTTCAATCAAATATAAGCGTAGTGGTATTATGAAAATCAAAATTTAACAAAAAATCCAAAAATGCAGAAAAGGTATAGCAATAATACCTCTAATATGTCAACACTTTATAGATCTTTTAATATCATAAGAAACGGCTCGGATTACCTTTTGAAGCATTGAGCGTGTAGAAATCCATCGTCCAACATCTGAATCAAACATTTCTACATCTGAGAAGCATTCAGCCCCATTTCCACCACCAACAGCAAAAATTTTTCCATGTATAGTGGCACTAGCTAGGTGGCCTTTTTTTCTGTTCAGGGAAGGACGCAAAGTCCACTGATTGTTGACAGGATTGTACGACTCAACTTCACGCGAACAGATTCTAACTGTTAATATTGAGTAAAAAAGGGGAGAGACCAAGGAAATGAGAATCATGCTATACCTGTATCATACAACAAAGAACCATCTCCGCCACCAAATACAAACAGTTCCTCATCTAACTTTGCAACTGAGGCATATGACCGCAGAGTAGACATTGGCTTAAGAGATTTTAAGACATCATTCACAGGCGAGAAGGAATGCAAAGCCTTTAACCAGGATACACCATCATATCCACCTACTAAAAATATTAACTCATTGAGATCTGGAGATTCAACCGCTGTTTCATTGCCAGTTGAAGCACCGATTGTCATTGAAGTTTCAGGCACGGACTCAAATCTCATGCATACTTTTCGCAGTCTCCGAATTTCCAGTTCTGCCTCAGCCTAAAACAATATAAAGCATAAGTTAAGAATGTTGTAGGGATTTTTACCTCGCCAAACCACTTAAACATCATAATCAGAAAGCATATTGTCGAGTAAGAATGGTGGATGTTAAACATCAAGATGCTCTTGAGAAAACGGAAGGTTAAAAAAAATCAGTATCACTGGAATCATAATCAGACAAGTAATCCATCCTATTTATTGAAATTTCATGTAGATGAGCATCTGGATAAAATCTAAGAGGGCTCAACTTGAATAGGTAAGTTAATGTGATTTTGCAAGGAAAAAGTAATACCAGTTTCTTTTCCAAAGTTCCCATTTTACATGTTTGTTCTTGCTTAAAAGCCTTCAGCTCCTCCATTTCCTGACACAGCTGCATTCGTAGTATAAATAAACAAATATATAAATTTAAAGCTAGAACGGAAAAAGTTGTCCTTCTCAATCAAGCACTCGCATTCAAAACCTAATCTTGTCATGTGAAGATTACTTAGATTCAATTTCAAAATTTCAACAAAGCCTAGCAATCGCTTAAACTAGGATCCCCTCCAAACTTAAATATAATGCAAATCAAAATTGAAAACAAGGGATATGGAGAGTAGAATACACTAAATTCTACCCAAATATCATGAAAAACAAATGTTCACATTATAAACACTGAAACTTGAGAACAAATTGAAAATCTCATAAATGTTTGATCTTCTGGTGTCACATTAATAACTTGAAGTGCTTTTAGAAAGGAATACACAGATTCTACGTTGTGTCTTTGACCAGCTTTATGCTGCTGGAAAGTTATAAACATTAATTTTTTCCTGAATAAGGCGTTAAACTATTTTCACTTTCTGACTGAAATGCTTGATTTTTTCAGAAATATACCTACGATATACATCAGGGATTATTAAAAAAATATGGGGATTTTGGAGCTTGGAATTGATGCTACATAAGTTCATAAGAATATGGGATAAGTTTGAGTTGCTTTAGAGAGGCGTGAACTGTAAAAAAAGCATAGATTGGAGGATTTACAGAAATGGCTAGAGTTACGAGAAGAAGACGAAGGGCGATTATAAATGTACTATATGTCTTACTCAGTTACTCATTAAGCCATCAGGTAACTCCGATGTCGATCAAACTTCAGCAGAGCTCAAAAACCTCCAAGACCAATTCAATTTGCTTGTTTCCTATCCCAACCAAAATAGCCTTTGAATATTGAAACAAATACCTGTGCTATGGTTGCATAAGAATCAAGAGAATGACAAGGGCTTTCATTATTCCTGTTTCCCAAAGTTGACATGCCATTTTCATAAGTCTCATGCTCCAAGTCCACGTCTTCCATGTAAGTAACTTCTCCAGATTGTCCCGTTATAGCTGCAGCTGAATGCTGACGATGCCGGGCCAATTCTTTTAGCTTCATGTGTATAAGGTCCTTTTCTTCAGGTTCTGCATTTTTGTTGACTAAAGATGCCTCCATCAATAGGTTGTATCCATTCAAACACAAAGAATCGTCTGAATTACCCAGTGTTCCAAAATGATCATGAGAGTTGGCAAAATCATCTTTAAAATATGGTGGCTCTGGAGCTTGGGTTTCCTTTCTTTGGATGCTTAGAGGAAACCTCTGCTTTGCTGATAACAATTTTGGGGAATTTTTGGGGGTATAAACACTTGGAGCAAATGCTAGAGAGGTGAGTATAGAAATTAACTTGCTTGCTTGAACATGATCCAACTCAAACAAGAAATGATTTTGACTGTAGTAGTTGTCAACAATTGTTGGCTTGAATAGAGTTTCAGAAAGCGCCTGGCATTCCAAACGCACACGTATTTGAACCTTTGTGCAAAAATAAAAAATGAAAAATAAAAGATCAGATACTATAGTCTAGTTTTGAAGTTTGACAGCATTCTAATCACCCTCGATTAAACCAATAACAACAATAAGTGGTTTCCACGTAATACCTGAGCAGGATACCTTGTTCTCTCTGAACCACCTGAGGTCCAGCCATATGAATCAATATACATTTTCCCGGAGCTAACTGCTTCATAGATGCCATAAAGTTTCCTCTCGCTGTAATTGAATAAGAATAGAGGCAAACCTGGTTCGATGTTCTTTACATATGAGAAGTGCTGAGCTGGGAGTCCTAGGTAACATAAAAAAGTAAATGCCACTGGAATAACACAAGTGCAATCCCAAATTTATCATGAGAGGCTGCATTTAACAACCTAACAATTTAGAACATTGTACTAATTTTATGAAGATGATACAAACACTGCTGAAACTAACCAAAAAGTTTTTTGGTGACACATTCGCTCTTGGTGTTATTCGTGCAACCAAATATGACACCTCCAAGTTGGTTTTTACTCAAGTTCCTACATTTCACAATAGAAGCCATACACGAAGAAGAAGTTCCACTGAGACTAAATATGTGATTTCTCCTTCCGCTACTGCATAGGGAAGAAGTAAAAGAAATCATGAAATAACCAAAATTAGACGAGAAACTGAAGCCACAACTTAAGTCTCAAAAACAGTAAAATAAGAGGAACAGATAGAACAAAGTCACAAACAAATTCGACAAAATATAGAACCACCAGATCCAGAAATTATCAGGCAGTCATTTTTTCTTTCTTGCTACTTATACACAAAAATGCAATCAACAATGTTAATCAAGATCCAGGAAAGTAAATGATTTTGTTAAGTTCTCTATGAACAGAAGCACAAAGCAAATACAAATAATCTTCATAAGCTACCTAAATCATTGAAATGAAAAAACATTCAATCATCCATACACACACCAGTATCCTAAAAAAGAAAGGTGTATATAAATTTTTTTTTGCTTTGGTTCACGAATCATAATTTCCCCTAGGCCAAATTCATCTCTACGTCTCACCAATTATCCTCCCAAAGCGTCCATTCTAAATCAACTTGCAAGCATTACGAAATCGACAAAAATTAAAATTTTACAATCCTTTCCTGTATTCGCCATTAAATTTAACTTTAAACATAATTGTAACAATATTTTCGAGATCCCCCAAGAAAATCATCACAGCTCTAATGAAACGCTCATTTCACAGTCCCCCACAAAATACAAACACTTCGAGCAAATCCATCATCAGTTCAGTAAACTACAGAGAGAGTGAACAATCATATTTCCGACACAGAAATCTGATCAATGTTGTTCTCAAAACAACGATTGCCGGCCCAAAAAACAGATAATAATAACATCACAATCGCCAGAAATCCAATCTAGAAGTAGAAGAAACAAAGCGAGAGAACCCAAAATGTTCATCTGTCCCAATGGACACATAACAATCAATCGACACAAAACAAGAAACACGCAGAAATCGTGAAAGAATTAACAGAGAAAGAAAACCTCCGCACTCGAGAAACGTGAGACTTGAGAGTATCGAGAGAATAATGTTGAGAGAAAACCGCGAAAAAAGAGTTCATAGTTTCATAATCCAGCACCTTGGCGCATGTTAGCTGCGCTGGCCACCTATAGAACTTCCTACAAAAAGATCATTTTTATGGTTTCGGTCTATATAATAGAGAGGTAACGATTCCTGTAAGTGAAACTTCTACGGTACAATTTATTAATTATATATTTTTATATTAAACTTCAGTCCCGTTTAAATAAATATAATATATTTTATTTATATTCATCCAAAAATTACAAATTCTAACATTCTTTATAACATATTTTATTTAAATTCTGACAGATATTATAATTTGTTACATTCTTGCTTCCAAATCTATTAATTAGATAAAAATCATAAAATGATTTATTTCTTGTATGAATTAATGAATTTGAATAACTTCCAACATAAATGTGAAAAATAATAATTTTATGAGAAACAAAAAATATTGACTCTTAAGTCCGAATACCAAGTGTGAAAACGAACGTGAGTAGTTAATATAGTATCTGATTTGATTAATAAATAATAGTTCGTTTGATTTCATTGATTAAATTTGAGATAAGATGATGAATTATTATTTTATTTTTTTAATATTTTAAAAAATATTAATAATATTATTTATTAAAGGTCATGTTGTACTTTAAAATCAATTATTTGATTGATATGATATAAATAAACAATATGATAAAATAAACATGAGATATGATAGATAAATTATCATTTGATTAATGGCAAAAGCTTGTGTGAGACGGTCTCACGGGTCGTATTTTTGAGACGGATCTCTTATTTGGGTCATCCATGAAAAAGTATTACTTTTTATGCTAAGAGTATTACTTTTTGTTGTGAATATGGGTAGGATTGACCCGTCTCACAGATTAGGATTCGTGAGACGGTCTCACATGAGACCCACCCTCGATTAATAATACGTCACTTGAAATGGTGCATATGTAGTTTATGCTTCATAATATAGTAAGATGATAATTCTTTTTTGTCATACATATGAGGAGGATTCATAGTGTAAGAAATAATTTAATACAAAAATTCTTATGAGGACCTCTCACAGGTCAATTATGTGACACAGATCTCTTATCTGACTCGAATCATAAAAAATATTACATCTGTATATGAATTAGGTTGATCCATCTCATGGATAAAAATTCGTGAAAAGAGACCTACTCGTAATTTAATTTAATCAACTAAATATATAAAAATGAATCCAAAAAAAAACCATACAAAAAATATACCACGTATATTAATATAACAATTTCAAATTTATTTCCGAACACTTGAAAATAAATAGAGGTATAAATTTGGGTGGATTGAGTGGGTTGGGTCGGGTTGAGCAATAGTACTATTCAAAAATTGCTTAATCCGAACCCAACACGAAACTCTCAATCCGAACCCGATCAACCCGATTTTGAATTTTTTAAAGAAAATTAAATAAAATTTAAAAAAATATATTTTAATTTAAACACATAATAACAAAATATTCATCATATATATGATTTAAATTTGAAAGTTAATTGTAGAAAAATAAAGTATATTTATTAAATCAAATAAAAAATTGTTTAAAAAATAAAAAATGTTCAAAATAAATATTAAATTATGAAAATTTATGATCTAAATATACAATAAATATTTATTCAGACATACAATATATAAAAATGTAGGCAATATTTATTAATTATATTTAAAAAAAACTTAAAATTTTCGGTAGGTTGATTCGAACCTAACCCAACCTGATCATTTTTTTTTCAGGTCAGCTATCGGGTCCAACCTAATCTGACCCGAACTCGAAAACATCAAACCCAAACTTGATTTTTTTCATGCTGAATAGTGTCGGGTTGGTAGGTCGTGTCTGATTTTGACACATCTTAAAATAAATTTTTATACTTTCAAAAATAAATAAATAAAACAAACCAAAGTTACAACACACACTTCCTCGAGTCTCCCCTCCCGCTAAACCACTTAAGCCCATTCTTGTTTTTTCTTTTCACCTCGATATTTACAAAAAAAACACTCAGATTATCCAAAACTCCATCACTTTTCAACATTCTCGAGTTTATTCTTCCCTTGCCTTCTTTTCTTCATCCTGTTCGGACCCAAGTTCGAACCATTTCCGCCATTTTCTGAGTTTCCATCACCTTCCCAATTCAAAACCGTGTCAAGTCCATCATCATTTCTCATAGTTTTCCCATAACTGTATGTCTGGTTGAAACTCAGCTCGCTCATTTCCGACACGGATTTTGTTAAAACCGGCCTTTGTCGTTTGAAAAACAAGCATACTACAGCACAGTCATCAATCTTGGCTCGAGGGTACTTGTATCTCCACGCTCTAACCGCATGGTCTACAAGATATTTAGCCGCCATGGAACGCTTTCTTGATGATGCAACGATCCTTACCACTTCGTTGTTTGATAACACATCCCATATCTGAAAAGACAAAGAGTCTGATGTTAGATCATAAGTACATTATAAAAGAATCCAAGCCCAAAATGATATTGCATTAGATGACAGAACTACTCAAACTTAGAATTTGTGCGAGAGCGATTATTTTTTGGAGCCAATGTAGCATCCCGTGAGTTAGAATTACGGTTTCTTTTGTTTTTTCTTACCCCATCAGTGGCTAAGACCACAAATTCATCCCTTACAGTGAGTTTTCTGTATGTTACTTCGGGAGTGGAAATGAGGCCGAAATCTTTTAAACAGAAATCTCCGAAAGCTCTAGCCATGGCTAGACCAGGGCAATCTTCATGAGGCATCCATATTCTGTACACATTTGGCTCTTCATCCATTGCCATTACTCGGCCTTGGCAGCTTCTGATTCGTTGTGTTTCAGCTGATATATTTTCATTGTCAGGCTATATACGTATTATATTACAAGGATATAAATTAACAGAAGATCGCGAAGAAGAAGAAACACAAACATGGAAGATTTGGTTTAAGATCAACCGTGAGTTGTTCGGCAATAAGTTCATCAGTTTCATCTCTCGTGCAAAGAACAGCCCGAGAATCACCTAAATTTGAAATAATCAGATGTTCACCCTGAAAACGAGAAGCAGAAACAAGAACCATCAAAATCCTTTATTTTTTGACGATGAAATTTTCAAACAAATGAGAATCTATACCTTTTTAAGAACAGATACTGTTGTTGTCCCACTGCAATAGCTTTCAATCGAGACTTCATTCTCGAGTTCTTCGTCTACTTCATGGAAACACTTGATCAGTCTGGCCTTCCATGACAAGAAATACGGATTCTTGAAATCCGGATTTTCACAGTCATCGTAATTTTCCACATCAAGAGCACGATCATTTCCCTCAACACTGGGCTGTCTGTACAACGATGATATCTTTGTTGGTAAATTTTCGCGAATGTAACGTGCCACCTTGTGGCCAGAAGGGCCGTGTCCATCGAACACGCCACAGAATAACATATCTTTGTCACCAGAAAAGCTCTGAAAACCATGGTATTTATGGTCAAATTTCGTGTGTAATTATTATAGCTAGCATGTCGAAATTCCTCATATCATAAAGCAAATGAAAGGGAAAATGAACAACTACGAATAACATGGATTCATCATTTGAAAATCGTCCGTCAAAAAAAGAAAAGAAAAAGAAAAGGCCAAAAAAAATCTCTGCATGAATCAATCACTAATGAAAAAATTCTTCAACTAGAAAATAGAAAAATTTGTACCTCCCAAACAGTCATGGCGTCTTGGTTGATCCCTTTCTTCCCTTGCTGAGAGAACATAGACACGTATTTAGACGATCCCTGCAGCCTAACGCGTGCACCAGCCTCGCGAGTTAATACTATGTTTTCGTCTTCAAAATCTCTCTCGTGTTCTTCTCCTTCGACCAAAAAACCTTCGAAATTGCCTCCCCTTTGACACGAACAACATGCACCCATTTTCCGCCCTCGACTTCTCCTCTCAAGGGATGAGAAACCCAATAATCAAAGCCACAAAAAAAGTACTTTTGATCCTCGAAGGTTAAATTAAAGACAGACCCTTCTGATCAAATTAGTGGTCGATCAATTCTAAACAGATTTAATCGTAAGCTTCTTTGGGTAGAAGAAGAATCATTCAGAGAGAATATGGCCAGTGAGATGGATGGATTGCAACATGATCAGAATGAATTCCAAAAGAATCCATTAAAACATCGCAACAAACTTCAATACATTTTCAACATGGGAATATAAAAAAAAATTGGGAGGGCTTTTTTTTTTTTTGATGACAAAATATGGCCATTCATGCAACAATGGCACATTTGACCTTACAGTCAGACTCCGATCCCAGCCTTTTAGGGGAGTAGTCGTGCACCTTTGCCTTCTTCTTTTTTTTTTTTTACTATATTTGACTC
>NC_133320.1:23425737-23450458 GCF_012295235.1 Primulina huaijiensis
TTTTAATGTGGTTTTTTTTTTTTAAAAAAAAAATCTTACTGTCTAATTAAAATTTAGACCATTATACTAACTGACTTATAAATACTTTGATAAATCTTTGTATAAATTTTTGGCAAAAACTTGTGTGAGACGGTCTCACAGATCGTATTTTGTGAGACGGATATCCATGAAAAAGTATTACTTTTTATGCTAAGAGTATTACTTTTTATTGTGAATATCGGTAGGGTTGACCCGTCTCACAGATAAAGATTCGTGAGACCGTCTCACAGATAAAGATTCGTGAGACCGTCTCACAAGAGACCTACTCTAAATTTTTTTCTTAAAATAATCATTCTTTTTAAATTTCTATTTTATCTATATCTATACTTTAAAATTCAAATATTTTTATCTATATTTTAAAATTTTTATATAATCTATCATTCATATGAAAAATAATTAAATTAAAAATAAAAAAATTATCAGGTTTAATTAAACTATAACGCGTGCGAGATCACTAATATCATTGATCGATTGGGCGTTTGTGTGAGACCTAATTGGTTTTGTATTATTTTAATTGATTTTAATATTTTTTCTTTGTTTTTCCCAAATCATGAATTCTTATGATTTTTTTTATTAAAAAAATAAAATCACATATCAAAGACATTAACAAATTATCTCAATAATTAAATAATAATCCAAATATATCTAACGAGACTTATCAAATAAAGTCTTTAAGGATTTGATATAATCAACAAATATCTCACACATTTGTAGTTTACAAGCTCTGAATAACAAGTAGTTTAAAAATTGTTGTATTTATATCCAGGAACGTGGAATACGGATTTTTAGCCCAAGGATTGGTCCGAAATCAAAACAAAAACCTTACAAAACCAAAAAATTGTCTAAAACGTTAAAATTCCAAGTATAGACAGAATCGTAACATGCATCTAAGAAACAAGAACCATGACAAAGTTTATGTTTCCCATCTCTATAATTTTTCTTATTCAATCAATAGAATCATTAAAAGAATCAAACAATTTCAGAGGAAAAACACATTGTTTTACTAAACAACGGTTCACTAAAATATAACTGTAACCTTTTGCTTCAAGGGAAGAATACATAGCCAAAAGGAGAAGGCATATTCATTTGTTTGCTAAAGGAGACAACGTAAATATAACATATGATATGGTAAGCAATTACCACCATTGATGCACTAGAACTCCGCTCTTCCTAAGAGAAGTTAAAAGATTCAGGCACTGCCCGTACGTTTTCTGGTACTTGGTTGTTCTCTCACCCGCACAGCATCTTTGCCACCGATTGTAATGACATTCAAGAAAGATCTCGTCTATTAAGCAAATTGCTCCGGTTTGGAACAATTTCGGAATCAAATCAAATTCGGTCCCTTCCACGTCCATTTTCATCACTACATAGTCATTCTCTGAGACAGTGTTCTTCAACCAATCAGCAAAGTCGAATCCTTGAATTTCATCTACATGGGATGAGCTAGAACCACCTGACGACTGAATAGGTCGAATTCGGCCCATCCCCCTACCTTTCTCTACCTCTTTGTGACTAGGGTCTTGGTTGATTTCGAAAAACAAGGTCTCATTTCTGATCCATGCGGCGTATGGAAGCAAAGTGACCCCCTTCTTGTACTTGTACTCATCATGAAAGGACTCATCTGCTTCGATTGCATATATATCAAATGTCTTGTTCTGCTTAGGATATTGCTTCTTAAACCAGCTGACAATGCTAGAACCGTAGCTTCTAGCTCCAACATCTATATAAACATACCTTCGCTTAAAACTAATGTCCACCATCGAAGACAAGTACTTAATATTCCGCAAATTATCCTTTAGTGTAATCCAGGGTTTTAATGGTTCTTTAGCAATCAGAGGCTCCGCTTTCAGGATCAGTTCCTTTTTATAGTTGGAGACAAAGCAGCTGTCCACGGCTTTGCCACCAGAAATTTTCACGCCGGGGACATTAATTCTTCCGGTGTTAGAATTCTTACCCGCTTTTTTCATAACAATCTGGCGAACAAATGGCATATCGGGATCATGCCCCTGAATGTCCTCAGTCTTTACCAATTTACAGCAATTAAACAAATCAAGAAACGAAGCAAAGCTATACTTGTCTTTTGATGCCGTGTGGACCACAAGAAACCCTTCGGGCTTCAGGGTCCGCCCAATCTCTGCCGCGAAATCACCCGGCCTCATTGATTTCTCCACCACTCCACCTCCGCAAAACACAAAATCAAATACCTCATCAGCAAATGGCTGCTTAACACCTTCTCCCGAAACCACCAAAGGCTTCGAAGGTTTCTTAAAAATACCGATCGAATCATCCACACCATTCTCCCTCAAAGCAAAAACATCTGCTCCCGTCTGCGTTTCAACGCAAAGGGACTTCGAATTGTAGCTAAAAATTCCTTCGGAGATCAGATCCTGGAAGATCGACGAGTAGAAATTCACCGCCTTCTGGAAACCCTCAGTGGTCCACAGATCAGGAATCTTCTTCGAGGTTGACGGAACCGTTTCCCGAGAGGTCGAAACAGCATCTGAAGAGGAATCGGTTACTTGATCGCCTGCGGAGACGATGTTGAAATCCTCCGGCAAAGAGAAAAAACAGAAATCGCCGAAATCACAGGACTCCCCACGGATAGTTACCACATAAGCGAATCGGAGAGCGACGATAAACACGCAACACAACAGCAGACGCACCAGTATATTCCTCAGAAAATTCCGTTTACCCACAGCCCGCTCCATAAACAAAAAAAATAACCGAAAAAAACCCAATTCTTCACCTCAGTTTTCTCTATGTATATACATATGCACGAGAAAACCCTTTCAAAAAATCATCAAAACAGAAAGATAAAAGAGAATTTAGCGGGAGCAGAAGCGAGCAGAAGTGTGGTTAGCCCCGACGAGAGAACAGAAATGAGAAGGACAAGAGAATCGCAAATCAATGGAAAGGGGAGGGACGAAAAGGGAAAACATGCCTTGGAAGGATAACTTTTAGGCGAAAATCACTCCGAAGAAACGAGATTTCAACTCAAATTTTAGTAAATTGCGCGCAGAATTATATATTTGGGACAGATTTTTGTATAATTCTGGTAAAGATTTTGAAGGAGAAGATTAACCAGAAAGGGAAAGGTATCGTGGCGTAGACGACGACAGAGTTGGGCGACGTGTGGGAACCGATTGCCTGGGCTACGCGGCGAGGGAAACGACATATGTTATTGTGACGTCTTTTATACAATAAGCCTTTCGGGCCCTGGGAGGGTCTGGCCCACAATAGTACCAGGCTAGCCCATATCCCAATCCAACTACATAATCTAATAATAGGCCTCAATTTTTTAAATAGGGCCCAGTGCGTATGAGCTCGAAGTTTTCCAAGCCTATGATCAGTATGGATATAGCCCAAAATGCGGGAGATAAAGTTGAAAAGCCCACCACTTGTTAAAAGTGGACTATGTAATATAATTTGGAAAATATCAAAAGAAGCGTCTCGATTTTTTTTTTCGTGTTATATAAATTAAATTTATATCTGAAAAATTAAAAATAAATTTTGTTTATAATTATTTGTATTATTCTCAAATAAAATTAATTTGTTATGCCAAAAAGGGATATTTTAGGGATTGAAAAATTCACCTGGACACTAATTTATTTCTATGAGACCCAAACTTAACATATACTAGCCATGTATGCATACGTTGCGTGCATGTCCAGTAATTTTGTTTAATAAATACTCTCCTTAAAAACATATAAATTAAATTTTAATTTAATATATTTTACATAAATTTGATTTTTCATGTAAAGAAAATGAAATAAAGGTGATGAAAAAAGAGTAGCTCTTTTCAAAGACGATCTTACGAATTTATATTTATGAAATAAGTCGACCTGACACATATCTATAATGAAAAACAATATTTTTTGACATAAAAAGAACATTTTTTCATTTTTCGAGCCGAATATGAGATTTGTGTAACAAAATTGACTCATAAGAGTTTTTGTATAAAAAAATAAGAAAAAAGAAGAAGAAATTTTGAGATTATACAAATTACACCAAAACTCTATTTTGTATTATCATTCAAGTATATATTATATGAAGAACATTCTGAAATCGTTTCTCATAATAATTTTTAAGCGATCATCCAGTCCAGTTTTAAACTATAAACGACACTAAATTTATTCATAAGATAAAATAATAATTTCAAGAATATTGTTTTTATATCAAGAAAAAAAATGAAAATTTTCACAGATTTATATATATCCAAATCTTATTTTTTTCCCTTTAAATTTAAATTTAAATTTAAAAATATTAAATTAATAATTCCAACAATTAACAATAAATTTATTTTTGATGCACACATATATACAACACGTAGGGGTGTGCAATCGGTCTATTCGGTTACTGATCGAACCGAATAGACCTATAACCGATTTAATTTTCGAATAACCGAACCGATCAAAATATTCGTAGAAACCGAATTAACCGAACCGATTTTCAAATCGGTTATTTCGGTCGTTTTTTTAAAATATGCGAATTTTAACACATAAAAAAAAGAAAACAATGAAGAGCTTATAAATAACTAGAAACACTGAACAAAAAATATCAATAAAAAATAAAAATATTGAAGATAAAATCATTGGATGAATGAGTTTCCTTCTAATGCATGAAAAATTGAGTTTCCTTCTAATGCATGAAANATTAAAGACAAAAATTTGTGTGAGAGGATCTCACGGGTCGTATTTTGTGAGACAGATCTCAAATTTGGGTCATCAATGAAAAAGTATTACTTTTTATGCTAAGAGTATTACTTTTTATTGTGAATATCGCTATGGTTGACCCGTCTCACAGACAAATATTCGTGAGACCGTATCACAAGAGACCTACTCTATATTAAAAGAGGAATATATATGTGTGTGTGTGTGTGTATGAAATATAAATGAACAAAAATTATTTTGAGAAATTCTCAAATGTCAATTTTGTGAGACATATATTCTATTAGAGTCACTCAAAAAATATGTTAAAAATATTATTTTGCATTATAAATATGAGCTTGGTTGATANCTGAAATCGTTTCTCATAATAATTTTTAAGCGATCATCCAGTCCAGTTTTAAACTATAAACGACACTAAATTTATTCATAAGATAAAATAATAATTTCAAGAATATTGTTTTTATATCAAGAAAAAAAATGAAAATTTTCACAGATTTATATATATCCAAATCTTATTTTTTTCCCTTTAAATTTAAATTTAAATTTAAAAATATTAAATTAATAATTCCAACAATTAACAATAAATTTATTTTTGATGCACACATATATACAACACGTAGGGGTGTGCAATCGGTCTATTCGGTTACTGATCGAACCGAATAGACCTATAACCGATTTAATTTTCGAATAACCGAACCGATCAAAATATTCGTAGAAACCGAATTAACCGAACCGATTTTCAAATCGGTTATTTCGGTCGTTTTTTTAAAATATGCGAATTTTAACACATAAAAAAAAGAAAACAATGAAGAGCTTATAAATAACTAGAAACACTGAACAAAAAATATCAATAAAAAATAAAAATATTGAAGATAAAATCATTGGATGAATGAGTTTCCTTCTAATGCATGAAAAATTGAGTTTCCTTCTAATGCATGAAAAATTGAGTTTCTTTCTAATGTATTTTTAATGTCCATATACAATTTAAATTAATATATACTAATTCGGTTTAACCTAATTTTTCAAATTAAAATCGAAACCGAACAGAATTAACCGATTTTTTAAAATTTCAAAACCGATTAATCGAATTTTTCAAATTAAAACGAAACCGAACCGAATTAACCGATTTTTTAAAATTTCAAAACCGAACTTCCGAATTAACCGAACCGATTTTTCTAAATAATTCGGTTCGATCAGTTAATTCGGTTTAACCGAAATTTTGCACATCCCTAACAACACGTATATATATAGTAAAAAGATATATGAAATGAAGACAGAGAACGGAAGTATGACCCAGCCATTTATTGAAAACGTGTTCCGTGGAAGAGACTATGCACGCATGCATGCACGAAAGAACCAACGAGTTATAAATTGACATATATAACTCATGATGCTTGCTAGCTAGCTACCTACCTAGCTAGGGTTCCGCCATCAATTAATTATTTATGCCATACTCCAATTATTAATTTCCAAATATACAAATGTACGAGTTGATTTGTTGTGAGATGATCTTATATATTTTTATTATCGAGACAGTCAGTCATTATCATATATTTTACAATAAAAAATAATATTTTTGACATAAAAATAACATAAATATAATATATGTCTCACAAAATTGGTCCGTGAAACCGTTTCATACGAGTTTTTACTTATATGATATTATTCCACGACGGGTGACGACGATTGGGCGGGTGCCTAGTCCCATCCTTTGTGTTCGATCTGAGTGATTGAATTCAGTGGTTTGATTGTTGTGGGGATGATTTCGAGGAATGTCTCAATCTTTTACACGAGCGGCACCTCGTTGGATCCAGCTCCGATCCTTAAATGCATTGGCCCTACCATTCATTATTTGAGCAAGGTTCATTTCAAAATTTGGAGGATCGGATGTGATTTTACTTTACTTTTTGTTGGGTTTGTGATCGATTATATCCAGGATACATACAGCTATATTTTAATATGACATAATAATTCCCATAATTTTATATTTGACAAACAATAAAAAAATATGTAAGTTACATAACAAGAAAAAAAGAAGTAATATTCCCCGTAAAAATGCTTAAAATTGCTATAAATATATCACATCCAATAATATAAAATTGGAGTTACCATTTACAGAAAAGAACAAGAACCAAATTACTTGGAATCTCTCTCAATTCAATCATGAGTAGGTCTCATGTGAGGCTGTCTCACGGATTTTTATCTATGAGACGGATCAACCCTATCGATATTCACAATAAAAAAATAATACTTTTTTTATGGATGATCCAAATAAGAGACTCGTCTCACGAAATTGATCCGTGAGACCGCACAATAGTTTTTTGTGTTCAAAATCATTGAAAGGAGAGCTCATTATAGTCACGTTATGTACGTAAGTTTTTTACTTAGCTCGCTAAAAGTAATTCTTTCCAAATCCAAAGCTCAGCCCACCTCTTAGACACAACTTCATCGAAGAGTACAATGTAACGATTTTTTTGTTATATATATAATTTATTATATTAAGTTCAAGCACGCCCCTACTTTAGTTCTTAAATTTGTATTTGATTGTAATGAAATGAACAATAAAATGATACCATAGTTTTGCCGAATGCTAGAATAACCCAATGATGCAATACAAACACAAACTTATCAGAATCAAATATCTCATCATTGTTTACTATGAAATTAAATTTTAATTGTTTGGTTCTGATGCAGACTAAAAAACTACTTTAATTTCTTCGTTAATTGCCATTGATTTTGAAGGATCCTAGATAATACCTTGCACCATATAAGGCCTAACAAATTTCGTTTTATATGTTACACCACATCATGTCAAAAGAATGCTTAGACAAATGTAAAACAAAATTAAGTGATGTGAGAGGATCCAAATTTATATAAAAAAAGTATTTGTTATATATATCATATACTAAAAATAAATATGAATTCATAATTCTCTAATTGATAGTAAAAAAATATTTATCGACATATAGTTCTAGGCAAAAAATTGTGTGAGACGGTCTCACAGGTCGTATTTTGTGAGATATATCTCTTATTTGGGTCATCCATGAAAAAGTATTACTTTTATGCTAAGAGTGTTATTTTTTTATTGTAAATATTAGTGAGGTTGATCCGTCTCACATATAAAGATTCGTGAGACCGTCTCACAAGAAACCTAATCATAGTTCTATGTACGATTTTTTTAAATTTTTTTTCCCGTTTTTCTCTAAATTTCCCTATAAAAGGCCTTCCTCCAACTCCAAGCACAACATGCAAGAACACAAACATCAATAAAGCCACTTTACTTCTAAAGAAAGTAACAATACTTGTTCCTTCTGTTATTCGTCATCAAAATGGAGGCCAAAAATGTGAATTTGAACACTTCGGTGCTGGAAAATCTGAACGCCACTACGGTCGAAAACGTGTACAAGGCGTTATCCAGCGGCGACGACGTGGCCAAGAAAATATCCGGGCTCATTGCTAGTGACTTAGAGTGGTGGTTCCATGGGCCACAAAATTGCCACCACATGATGAAAATGCTCACCGGGAAATCCTTGCCGTCTGATTTCAAGTTCGAGCCCCGGAGCATCGATGCCATTGATGATCGGGTGATCGTGGAGGGGTGGGAGGGGGCTCAAGTGTATTGGGTGCATGTGTGGACGCTGAAAGATGGACTTATCACTCAGTTCAGAGAATACTTCAATACTTGGCTGATTGTCAGGGATTTGAGGAGGCCCCTCGCCTGCCTGAGCGACACCACGTTGTGGCAGAGCCACCCCCGAGACCTCGCAAAACGGTCGCTGCCGGGGTTGATGCTTGCGATATGATGGTGGCCTGTGGCGGCAGGCGGGCGAGTGGAACTAACTAAATATGTGCTACATTTTCCGGAATGAATTAAATTAATCTCTTGTAATTACTAGTAGAAAAAAAATGAAAGTTTAATTAAGATCTAATTTTATTGTAATATTCATGGTATTAATTAGAACAGAAGTGCATTAAATTTGACATAGGTAATTAAACAACATTGGTTCTTTAATAAGGCAACTAAGATGAACAATTTGCCAACATCCAATCAAGTCATGAGATTCATTGATGGGCCAAGCACAAATGATTTGAATCAGTATGACTATATATTTGAAGTAGTTCAATTAAAATACGTTTCCAAGGCCCTAAATTCATTCAAATAGATAAGACCCGGGACGTAGCTAGAAAATATTTTGATCCTGGGTTGAATGAATTGATAAACAATATTAAATAATATAAATCAAATATTTAAAAATTAACTCCTAATATTATATAGTGATACAAAATATAGCATGTGCTCGTAAGTTAAAAAGACAAAGTTAAATCTTAATAAAAGAAAACTCAATCCATGCTAATACTTTGGCCCAAAAATATAGCCTGGGCTGGAGTCCACCCAACCTTTGGGGTGGCTCCATCCGTAGATAAGACATATTAGTTTGTGTCATGTTTGATTAAAATTAACTCATGAAACGATTTTATAAATATTTTCATGTGTATACATACATATTGACACATTTTCAAATTCAAAAAGTAACTTTCACATCATGTTTATTCGGGAAATTTAGGGAAAAGGGAGTGCAATATGAAATATTAAAAAAAAAGGATCCATAAGTCAATTTACTTAAATGTCCATGTGTTTTGAGTGTAAATATATTATTAAATTTGATTACATATACACATTTACTTTAAACAAGTAATTAATTCTCATCAGTCATCCATTCTATTCTCATCAGTCGACTCAACCTAAATCCTCTTCGTCGACCCCTTTCCATTTCCTTTTCGGCTACAATTCTCAACGCAAATCGACACAATGACTAACAGTAATCTGATAATATTAACGTTTGTTTCGATTTATTGTTTATTTTCGTTCATCGATCGACTGGTTGAGAAAGAAAATTTCGATCAACTTTTGGTCGACCCAAGCGTAGACATTGTATGGTCGACCATTACAGACCAAGCAATGGTCAACCATTGCTTGGTCGACCAATTCTTTGAATTGCAATGGTCGACCAATTCTAAGCTTTGGTAAAGACCAAAGCTTTGGATGGTCGATTATTGTTGATTGTTGGACATTGTATTGATCTTTATAATTATTGGACATTGTAATATGTTTGATAATCATTCGACATTATATTGATCTTTTAATTATTGAACATTGTATAGATCTTTTTTATTTCGATTTAAGTATTAAGTATTTATGGTGGAATTTTGTTGTTGGTCACTTTTTTGGTCGACCATGGTGATTTCTGGGTCGACCTTGTTGATCCATGTTGATATTTTGGGTCGACTATGTTGATCTCTGGGTCGACCCATGTTGATTTTGGGTCGATCAAGGTTGCTTTTGGGTTGACCATTTTTCTAACACATGAATCCATATATTTGACAAATATGACTGATAATTACTTAATTTTGACGGATAATTACACAATTTTGACCAATGTTGCATGTTTTTAACATATGAATCACATAATTTCACAAGTATGTTATATAATGTTACATGATTTTGTTACATGTTATGACATATGAGTCACAATTTCACAACTATGTTACATGTGTTTTGACATATGAGCCNGAGGGGGCTCAAGTGTATTGGGTGCATGTGTGGACGCTGAAAGATGGACTTATCACTCAGTTCAGAGAATACTTCAATACTTGGCTGATTGTCAGGGATTTGAGGAGGCCCCTCGCCTGCCTGAGCGACACCACGTTGTGGCAGAGCCACCCCCGAGACCTCGCAAAACGGTCGCTGCCGGGGTTGATGCTTGCGATATGATGGTGGCCTGTGGCGGCAGGCGGGCGAGTGGAACTAACTAAATATGTGCTACATTTTCCGGAATGAATTAAATTAATCTCTTGTAATTACTAGTAGAAAAAAAAATGAAAGTTTAATTAAGATCTAATTTTAGTGTAATATTCATGGTATTAATTAGAACAGAAGTGCATTAAATTTGACATAGGTAATTAAACAACATTGGTTCTTTAATAAGGCAACTAAGATGAACAATTTGCCAACATCCAATCAAGTCATGAGATTCATTGATGGGCCAAGCACAAATGATTTGAATCAGTATGACTATATATTTGAAGTAGTTCAATTAAAATACGTTTCCAAGGCCCTAAATTCATTCAAATAGATAAGACTCGGGACGTAACTAGAAAATATTTTGATCCTGGGTTGAATGAATTGATAAACAGTATTAAATAATATAAATCAAATATTTAAAAATTAATTCCTAATATTATATAGTGATACAAAATATAGCATGTGCTCGTAAGTTAAAAAGACAAAGTTAAATCTTAATAAAAGAAAACTCAATCCATACTAATACTTTGGCCCAAAAATATAGCCTGGGCTGGAGTCCACCCAGCCTTTGGGGTGGCTCCATCCGTAGATAAGACATATTAGTTTGTGTCATGTTTGATTAAAATTAACTCATGAAACGATTTTATAAATATTTTCATGTGTATACATACATATTGACACATTTTCAAATTCAAAAAGTAACTTTCACATCATGTTTATTCGGGAAATTTAGGGAAAAGGGAGTGCGATATGAAATATTAAAAAAAAAAAGGATCCATAAGTCAATTTACTTAAATGTCCATGTGTTTTGAGTGTAAATATATTATTAAATTTGATTACATATACACATTTACTTTAAACAAGTAATTAATTCTCATCAGTCATCCATTCTATTCTCATCAGTCGACTCAACCTAAATCCTCTTCGTCGACCCCTTTCCATTTCCTTTTCGGCTACAATTCTCAACGCAAATCGACACAATGACTAACAGTAATCTGATAATATTAACGTTTGTTTCGATTTATTGTTTATTTTCGTTCATCGATCGACTGGTTGAGAAAGAAAATTTCGATCAACTTTTGGTCGACCCAAGCGTAGACATTGTATGGTCGACCATTACAGACCAAGCAATGGTCAACCATTGCTTGGTCGACCAATTCTTTGAATTGCAATGGTCGACCAATTCTAAGCTTTGGTAAAGACCAAAGCTTTGGATGGTCGATTATTGTTGATTGTTGGACATTGTATTGATCTTTATAATTATTGGACATTGTAATATGTTTGATAATCATTCGACATTATATTGATCTTTTAATTATTGAACATTGTATAGATCTTTTTTATTTCGATTTAAGTATTAAGTATTTATGGTGGAATTTTGTTGTTGGTCACTTTTTTGGTCGACCATGGTGATTTCTGGGTCGACCTTGTTGATCCATGTTGATATTTTGGGTCGACTATGTTGATCTCTGGGTCGACCCATGTTGATTTTGGGTCGATCAAGGTTGCTTTTGGGTTGACCATTTTTCTAACACATGAATCCATATATTTGACAAATATGACTGATAATTACTTAATTTTGACGGATAATTACACAATTTTGACCAATGTTGCATGTTTTTAACATATGAATCACATAATTTCACAAGTATGTTATATAATGTTACATGATTTTGTTACATGTTATGACATATGAGTCACAATTTCACAACTATGTTACATGTGTTTTGACATATGAGCCACAATTTCACAACTATGTTACATGTTTTAACATATGAATCACAATTTCACAACTATGTTATATGTTTTAACATATGAATCACAATTTCACAACCAACTATGTTACATGTTGTTTTAACATATGAATCACAATTTCACAACTATGTTACATGTTTTAATATATGAATCACAATTTCACAATTATGTTACATGTTTTTAACATATGAATCACAATTTCACAATAATGTTATATAATATTACATGTTTTAACATATGAATCACATATTTAGCTGGGTCGAAACAAAGTAGACCTTCTTGTTTTTGGGTCGACTCTTGTTGCTTTGCTTTTGGGTCGACCCAAAGGTATATCTTACAAAATTCAACAAAAATTAAGAAAATAAGATAATTAGAATGAACAAAAATTAATAATAAAAACAATAAAAAAAAAACATGACATGTTTCTTCTTGGTTTGGTCGACCAAGAAAATTAATCTTGGTCGACCAACTTAATTTTGGTCGACCAATTTTTCTGAGTGGACTATTAGATTTTCTCAAAATAGAATCTGTGTCGACCGAGAAGAAAAAGAAAAGGAGAATTAATTAAGTTAAAGAGTTTGATTGATAATCAAAAGTCAACTCCTTGTTTCTAAAAAAAAAAATCAGAGTCCTTGTTTTTTAAATACTCTCTCTCTCACTCCTACTTTTTAATTGGCCCTTTTTATTCCACTATTCACGGTTAGTTTCTTTTATTAGTAAATTATCTTTTAAAATTGTAATTTCTTAAAGTCAATGTTTTTATAGCTGGACCGAATCAGTCGGTTCGATCGTGAACAGTTATGGTCTGATTCGGATAACACCCAAAAACCGTTTTACTGGTCAAATTGACATCGAACCAATGAACCGATTAAAAAATGGTTGGACCGTTTTTTTAAATCAATTATTTTTTTAATTATTATATATGATTATTTGGATTTTAAATTTCGTTAAAAAAATTATTTTAATAGTATTAAAACTATTAAAAAAATTTTTGTTTGAATTTTGTTAAAAAAATTCAGTTTGATCATTCAGTTGAACCGATCCGACGGTTGAGCCGTTATTTTAAGGTAGATCGATTCAATCATCGATGTTCACATAAATGTACATAGTAGATATACAGCATATCAAAACTATATATGTGCATGAAGATTCAAACAAAAAAGGAAGTGCTGTGAGTTGTGATGCAAGAAAATTTTTGATGTACAACAGGAGATAGGACAGGGTTTTCATCTTAATGGGATTTCAAGGAAGAGAAATGAAATTTTACAACAAGAAGGAAACAAAAACATTTCAATTGTTGAAGCCCTGTGCATTATCATAAATAAAAGTGTTAGATTTTCCTCCCAAGTAAAAACTTGTGTTTTTTAATTCTGGTAAAATATTTACCCCAGCAATTTCCACTGATACGTTTTCTTTTACGCGACATTCAACTTCTTCATCCGTGACCAATCCTGGCTCAAATCATCGTACAGAGAAAATAAGAAACCTATTCAAGTAGAAATAAAGTGAGAGACGCCAAGTTTCAAATGACAGATATATTTCTTCTTGTGTTTTTTTTTAAAAAAAAATTAACTCAGAACAAATTTCAAACACAAAGATAAACTCGAAAAATTTATCAAAGATTTGGCCAAATTCTTCAAGGGGGCATTGAATCTCTTAATCTCTTTTTTGTATGGCAAAAACTTGTGTGAGACGGTATCACGATTCGTATTTTGTGAGACAGATCTCTTTTTCGGATCATTCATGAAAAATATTAATTTTTATGTTAAAAATATTATTTTTTATTGTGAATATATGTAGGGTTGATNAATATTAATTTTTATGTTAAAAATATTATTTTTTATTGTGAATATCTGTAGGGTTGATCCGTCCCACAGATAAAGATTTGTGAGACCGTCTCACAAGAGACCTACTCTTTTTGCATGGTGACCGAAAAACACAATTGCGAAACAAACCTGAAAATGCAACAACTGTAAAAAAAAATAATAATAAAATAAAAAAAATGGCACCTGCTTGATAGTCACGGATGAATACTTGGGCATTTATTTGTTATTTTCTAAATACTAAAATTACTTGTTTTATATTTGATATTGTTGTAGTATAGCTATAGCCTCATTACTACTATTGTGCAGTTCACAGTTATTGGGTGGGGTGGGGGAAAGCAGTGCCGTCTGGTGGACACTATTAAAGTAGAACACAGCATTAGGATTTAAAAAACCAACAAGCCAAAATAGAAATGTCACAGGGTCATTCAAACTCTTACAACTTTCTTGAAACACAAGTAAAATATCTGAAAAAGGACAATTATTGCATAAATCCACAACAATTAAGATTATAATAGTGGATTACAAAGATCTCTCAGAAGCCAAATCCAGCAGCGTACGGAAGAATCTGTGAGGATACATTGGAGGCTTTTCTTCGAGTGCCTACATGAAAATTAACCAACTCTTGAGTTGACTTGTATCAAATTATACACTTATCTACTGACTCACCAAGCCTCTCCCCATATTGAATGAAGAACATCATCAAGTGTAAAGTTCACCTGGTGAATTAATACGGTGGAAGGCGTCATCCCGGGAACAGTATTAACTTCTATGATTAATACCTGAAACAAATGTTATCAACATTAAGTTTAGGCATTCAATTTCAAATATATGGAAAACATCAAATGATTTTATGAGTCCTCGAAACAAATATGATACGACACAAAGTTACATTGAGAAAAAAATATCAACATCTTCTTGTTGGAAGAAATTCCAATGACAAAGATACATAGAAGTGAAATTATTTTGCAGCGGATAATAGCTTAGTTATCTAACAACATAATATGGTTTCACTCTCATATTTTTAGCTGAACATACCTCACCACTGTCAACGTTAACGAATGCGTCGATTCTTGAAAATCCCTCCAACTGCAGCGTATTTGCTATGAGTTCAATACGCTTTTTACATCTCTCTAAGGCGTCACTACTGTTATCATTACAAAGAATATAAGCAAAAATAAAGAAGTTGATGAATAAAGCGGGAAATGGCATTGGACGGAAAATGATTCATTGCAACTTAAAAAAACATCAAAATCCTATTTAAAGCAAAGCATCTTTATCACTTAGTAATAGAAATGAATTGAATGCCAAGCAGCAGCATCATCAAAGAAAGGACCTCAGCATCAATTAGCGATGAAATTTCTTTCAGAAACAGAGTAAAATAAGGTAATTAAACCTAAATGCCTTCATTATAGAAATAAACACATCATGAAACCCATGATAGCAACTTCATAGGCAGCATAATGGACATAGATTGCATAGAGTATAGAATATCACTATTGCAGCTGTTATGCATAGGTAGATGATCAAGAATACCACAAGAAAAGGCACACACCAAACCTTATAATAGAGAGGGGAGGTGGTGTCAAATTGATGCCAGTACCACCTGACAAAGAAAAATCAATTTCATCAGGCGAAAGATTGTTTAGTGCAGTCACCATCCAGGTTTTACAGCAAATTTGTTTTCTGATTCCGGGAAATAGTGCAGATTTACCAATCCCAGATCTCCAACAGAAATCAAAAGTACGGAAGTCCTTGTAAGGTAGACAAGTCATGTTTGTACATAAGAATCATTGATATATTTGACTCAAATTCAATGTGTATTACAGGCATAAAGTTTTAGGCAATTTTAAAGGCACTCCTATTTAGTTTATTGAAAAGAAAATGAACACATCCAGGAAAATGCCAAGAGAACTTAGAAAACACCCACTCAGAAGAAGAAATACCTTGAAATTTCTCCTCAAGAGATAATATATCTCCGGATTCTTTCACGGTAATGCTAGGAGTCAATGAATGCATTGATCCATGTTTTCCTACAACGCCAACTGTTACTTCTACCCATCTGCTGTTGCCTTTCCATAGAAGATGGTGCATATTTTCCTCACTTGATTTGGAGGAAACTACTAGCTCATCGGTCTCGATAAATGGCTCAAATATTAAGAGCTCTGGAGGAGGAATTGGCATCTCAATCACTCCATGTGCCTAGAAAAACTACGGGTTAAAAAATAAAATAAAAATTGCATATCAAAACAACTAACTGATGCAGATACCGAAGGACAATTTATAAGCTTAACGTAATACGTCCAAAAAAGGTCATGGTCCCACAACTGAAAAATTAAGTAATTATCATGGTTAAGTGAAAGTCGAACTCATACATACCTTTGATAAACTATTAGGAGGAATCTGCGGAAGACAATTCTCCAGTGCTTCAACGTACACTGCTAGATCTCCATCGCACCTGTATCATAGAAATACATGTGCCATGCAGCAGCTTATAAAAGAAAACCAAGACTTATTCAAGCATGAAGCTACCTGAACGGCATGTGCCAAATAAGAGGGACAAACATAAACCTACCTTAATCTTGCCACTCCAGTTGAGCAACCGTCTCTAGCTGGTTTAACACATAAAGTTCCAGACTGAAGTTTTGATGTCAACTCGTGCCAAATGTTAAGGACAGGCATTTTCAGGAAGTCATCTTTCCTTCTGACATCCTTAGGAATAGTAAGGACCCCATGATCTACGAGCTATAAATCAAAATAGAACAAGTTTCTCATTTATCCTCTGCGGGTCCTTTTTTGGTAAAGGACAATAATGACGATGGTTAGACCTCAAAATTACTTTCAATAAACCATTTGAAACTACATTTCTCGACTTTCTTTTCATAAAGATTCACCTCGACATTTGTTACAAAGAAAAAAAATGGAGAAAATATGCAAGAGTTAGTAAGAAGATTTCTCTACAGGCAATATAAACCAATGCCGTGCTGAGAGATAGGTATCGTCTATCTATCTGCTAAAACTACCATTCAGCCTTTTTTTATATTCTATCCATCTAATATGCATCCAAAGATCCACAACAAACGGATAACAAATAATGGTGCCAGAAAAAATGCAGATACGATGAATGAGAACGAGAGAATCAAGTTTGAACGTATCCTAATTTAACAATGATTGTATACAAAGATGTTTCATACATGTTGGAGGGAAACCGATGTAGCAACTTTATCCATGCATGTCTTGGACGCCATCACACCTGGACCTAAAGTTTAAAAACTGAAAGAATGAATATCATACCACAAAATTACCACACAAAAGGACCAACATGCCAATGAGCCATGGTCAAAGTTGATCTTAGTGATAACACTGAATTCTTTCCTTCCGAGCATGCTCCAATGAGATTAAAAAAAAAAAAAAACCTGTATAAGGGACTCCTTCAGCCTCCAATAATGATTGGAGCGTTCCATCTTCACCTATGCCTCCATGTACTGTCCAGTGCATTAGACTATCAGTATTTAATCATAAGGATTTTTACCTTCCCATATATATTTCTACATAAATACAACAAGACTCTCTTCCTATAACAAATATGATTCAAATAAGTTCCATTTTCGAACACAAGTTAACCCTAAAAATCACTTCTCTAAATATCGCATGAGTGGCATTAATTTAGAAGGTGGCTCCTAATTGAATTGTAACTTTGTAAGTAAACCTAGCTTTCTTCTCGCATGGGAATTTTTATTTAATGGGGGGATGAGAGGCAACCTCCATGGTTAAAAGAAAAACCTAATACAGTCGGCAAAAAATTTGAAACCCATATAAGGATGATAAACTTATTTTAGTACCCCAAACTAGTAGGGATTAGAAACATGATGAGGTTTGTCAGGGGGAACCAAAAAACGCAGCAATATAAGTACAGACCAAAACCAAATATGGGACAATGACAAATGTCAAGTGATTTACAAAAATGGAAGAACCTGCAATAAAAACTGTTGCCCCAACTGCCTTCGCATGCTTGATCCACTGTTCCAGAGAATATCTCTTCGGTAAATCATCAGATAAATCAAAACCTTGGAACCAATCTTGTCCTTTTAAGGCTTCCATGATGTCATTCATTACTTGGCTCCGCAAATGAGATGTCAATGCTGCTCGGACAGGTTCAATTGCCTCAAGACATGCATCAAGCAATTCTTCTGTGGTATGTCTAAGCACAATGGAATATCTGTACACCAAAAATTAAAATTGTATTAAAACAAGAAAAAAATGCTAAGAGAGTGGCATGATCAAGGATCAACTGTATTGTTGAGCACTTAAGCATGAGTATCAGTAAATACTATTATGTTGAGCATATAATACGTAAAGTTGCAAGCAGTAGATCAGGTAGGATAATTAAAATCACTATAAGTTGTTTATGGCAATGTATGGTGTACACATACGGCAAGGACCAGACCACCCTGGAGCTTATTCCCATCTTTTCCTTGTCCGAGTCCAAATTAGGTGAAAAACCATTTCCAGGAGCAAGCAAACATGGTATTACCTCAAGCTGTAAAGAAAAATAATAACAATAACATCACAAAAGATAAAAGTTGTGACTGGTGATTTCCGGAGAACATAGTTAAAATAAAGAATTTACTATCAAGCCCAAAAAGCGAATACTGTTTCCACAGCATTACATAGAAAAAGACAACTAAATACTTACATCATCAAATGCTTGCAGGTTCAGCCAAACATTAGTTCCACTCATTAGAGATACTTGCCGTTCTGATGTACTGCCACCAAAAATAACAAAAACTTTCTGGGCATCTTGATGTTCCAATAAAGCTTGTGAAGATTTCAATCTTAGCGAGGAACTTGAAACCATATTGTGTTCCAGGAGATTTGGAAACCGTAAGGAAGCATGTAGGATTATGGTGCGTAAGATATTAGAATGTGAAAGCCCAACCTACGAATGATCGTATCCGTAAAATGTAATTCACTTAATATATCAGAGTAGCACAGTTTAATAAATCAGATTTATAGTTCGAAATATTTAATTCTCTTTACGATGAAATTGTCAGATATGAAAAAGATCACATAGAAAATGCTACAATAGAAATTTCTCATTCCATTTTTCACAGGGTAAAGCAGGTTAAATTTCAGGATACAACACATTACTTTTGTTGGAACTGTTCACAACAGATTTTATTTAAATTGGAATTATGACTAGTTCCATCCACTAAAGAACAGAGCATAGGTTTGTGGTAGTTTCTAACGAAGGACACTTAATTCATACTTTGCACATATACCTCTGTCTTAGCAGGACCATACTATGAAACATAAGATAAGAACAATTGAGTACCAAAATAGTCACAGTAAGATAAAGAAGCATGTATAACATGAAATCCATCTAAAATTTTGCAAGAATGTACTAATTTGTGTTGAATATCACCAGAAATTCCATGAGTTCACAAGTGAAAATACTATTCGACAAACTATCCGCATAAAACAAACATTAATGGAGCACCTTAGAAGCTTGCTGAAATAAGAAACTCGTTTGCTCCATCCCGCTAATCTACAAAAAAAAAGAGGAAAGATCTTACTGCAAATCATGAAGTGAAAACTAGGACAACATGATGAACATTAGTATCTCACCAGGTTAATGTCAGTGAAAAGTATTGTGCCTGACTTGGACTTTCCAATCTTATTATCGGTAAGATAAGCCGTATGAGCAGAAGGTGGCAAAAACCAACCATCAATTCTAGCAAAATCACGGAGGCCAAGCCGTTGAAATAACATTGAAGCTCCTTCACGTATATTTTTTATTACATCTTCTGGAAATCGAGGTGGAGTATAGTATGCTACCTGCAAAATTTGCATGGACAAGTTCAGATGTATCCTTTAAGTTCAACATTTTTAGGGTTGATTTTTTAGATGCCGAGAAATAATGGAGATGTTCCAATGTTGAGTTACAATTATATCTCTCCAGGTAACTATACAGACTGATGTTCAGCTCTCCCCTGGTTTGTTTGCTGGACTCAAGTGTTCAAAATAGCAGTGAAAAAAAATAAAAACTATGAAATTGTGCTCCCTAAGACCCATATCATTTTCTGGAATTTTTCTACATCTCCAACACAACAGAATTCACTTCAAAATTGCAAAAGGAAGATTCCGCCAATAAAACAGTTTGCCATCTTGACCAATCTAGAAAAGTAGCTTCTTTCTGCTATATGTTACAGAAATTATTAATTCCGCTTTGAACAGCAGTAAAAACGTATAACTTGAAAAGTCACTATTCATAAAATTTTTGAAATCATAATGAAAAGTATATTTATGCAGTGTGAGTGCGATTAACCCTTCACACCTGTTTTGTTGGTAGGTACTTTCGCCGATAATTGAATATAATGTCCTTTTCACTCAGGTCAATGCTGCCTGGAGCTTGCAGTTCGACCTAGTAATCAAGTAAGCAAGTAAATAGTGGTTGAACCCAAAACAACCAGTTTAGAAAGCTAGCTCCACAGTGATGTCATAAATCCATATATAACCTCAAAAGATTCACAGATTTAGTACTGACAGGATACCACGGAAAGCAATTACATCAAACATTCTACATGCAAGGTTTGGAATGTCACAGTTCACATTTAGTTCACAAATACCAAATAAGTAAGAGAATATGAAAAGTTGAGACACCTCCAAGTGAAAATAGTTCACTACATCAAAAAACCTTTAAACCAGAGTATGAACACATGTAACCCCTAACTACGACAGTAACTGACTTATATTCTTTTTACAAATAGAATTTTTGTTGCCAGATTTTCATCAGGATCACTTTAAAAAACAAGATATTGAGTTATCTCCTTGCAACTTCGAGCAATAAAAAATTAAAGAAATAAAGAACTAAAAAAATAGTCGAAAGTGGATATCTATAGAGTAAAAGTAAACAAGAGACAAATTTGAATTTTTGATAGAAGCGTAAATAAATAAGCATCCTTCATAAAAAGCAAAAAACACTCGTAAATTTACATGTAACAAGAATAGAAAGTGTACGCAAGTTCTATACAATTTCACAGGCCACAAACCAGTAACTCAATCAGGGAATAATGCAGCTCAATTACTTTACATTGATGCTAGATTATCATTTTGGGAAAATTTAAATATACTCAGAATGACCATTGTTGCATTCTGGAAAGAAAAATAAACTATAATATAATTGAAACAACTCAGAGGCAGTTTGAACAACGACTGAATTAAGCATAAAACAACCGAATATAAGCTAGATATATTATGATATTGGACAAATATGCATAAGACAAGATATGAGAGAACGTACCTCTGTTGGCAGTAGAGCAACAGGCTGACAATCCAAACCAGGGCCCATGTCAAGGACAATAGTTGTAAATTCACAACCTCCTTCCAGAAAAATTTCAACAAGAACCTTATCATCAATTCCCTGCTCAAATAGAAAACAATGTTTGAGTTAAATGGATGTATCTAAAGAACTCAGAGATTTCATAAGCATAACCGAACGCTTGCTAAGTTTTCCAATGCGAGTTAATTAACTTCAAGTTTGTCATTTTTTCCAACTATACTTAACCATCATAAAGTTTGTCAAAGCTCAGATTCTTATAATTTTGAGCAGGCTAATGTCGAACTAACAAGTGCACATTTCCTCCATCTGAAAACTAGTTTCATGCTTAAGGCTGTAGGACATTTCCAAATCAATGTTATCTTAAAAAAGCCAATTGTTTCTGCCTTTCGGGCATACTGGTGTTAAAAACAATTAAAACTGTTATAGGTCTTTCCTTTTTCATGACTGGTGATGCACTCATCAAAAAGTTATTTCTGGTCAGATAATGATAAAATAAAAAGTCAAATTTATACCCCTGCCGCCTCAAACTTCATCCAATTTCAACTTTGAGGGAGCAAGTATAAACTCTGGTGATTAAAAACTAAAAAGAACTACACATAAATGGACAGCATCAACTTACATCTGAAATAATTGCATTCGCTTTTTGGAGAGAATCAGTAACACCATAAGCAACTGTAACTCCAATGCTTGACCCTGCTCTGGTAGGTTTGACCTGCCATTATCACAAGAGAGCTTGGTCGCCCAGTAAAACATAAAGTGATGGCTTGTTACCACAGTACCACGCTGTCCAAATTTTCAGAGATGGTAAAAGTCCTACCACAACTTTTCCTTGTTCTGCATCCAGATGATATTTGGTAAACCAAGTTGACAACTCAGCTTCATCATTTTCACTTCCCTGGAATCCATTCTACCAATGTTACAGGTGTCATGTGATTGGAAAATGCAGTAATGATTTGCTGCTTTTCATAGAAAAATTGGACGCATATGGAGCGCTCTTTTATATATATGTGTGTGTGTGTGTGTGCGCGTGTGTTCCACCAATAAAAAAAACTGGAATTTATTAACTCTTCAACAGGTCAAGAAACTTTAGACAAGTGCATATTAGAACACTCTCTCACTTGAACTGGATTCCAATTAAAAATTGAAGTGAAGAAGAAACTGCTGCCAAGACAAATAAAATCAACCACAGAAAAATTTATATACGGTTGAAAGGTTCAAGTTCTGAAAAGAGTAAAGACAAAAAAACTATATTACGACACATAAGGTAACATGAGAATATAAAAACATGCATTCAAGCAAACAGCTGAAACAAATTACAAGAAAAAGAAGATTAAAATCATTTCAGAAGCACATAAAAGGTTAACAGAAATTGTAGGGTCACCTGAACTAGAAAACTGGGTACTGTAACAAATCCACGTTTGTGAAGCTCCAAAGATGCATCATGCTGCAATTTGTCAGAAAGTATGGCATCAAAACTCGATCACTAATCAGAACCACTCCCAGAACACCACCAATCTAATTCAGCCAACTAAGTTACTGTCACATGTTATGATTTTTTTTTATGTGCATTAGGCCATCATCATTGACTAAATTCATACCATCTGAAATGCTAGACCACAATGAAAACAATAGGAATGCTCACAAGGCATTCAATACAATATAATTAGTCAAACAAAATTATTTAAAGGCTAAATATTCGAGAAACTTACTTTATCAAAAGCCTTGCGACATTCAGTGGAGCGGGTTCCAACAAATGGAACGTTCGACTTCTCCAATAGCTCCTAAAAATATTTGTACACACGTAACATGATAATGCAATTGACCAATTAGCGTATAATCTTAAATATCAATCATGAAGTTTATGAACGTTTAGTATTGAATATAATCTCACTTGGATGCCACCATCTTCTCCAAAGCGTCCATGTATTACAGGAAAAACAATGTCCACAGAGGCGGCTAGGTGTTCAGCGAAATCAGACAAAGAATTGAAACCACGGGCAAGGCTGAATAGAATTATCTTGTATCGGAAAAAAAATTAACCACAAAGAAAAAAATGCAAAGCCCAAGCATAGTCTTACCTTTCAAGTTTGAAATCAAAGTCGGCAGGTGTGTTCGAGTACAACTATATAAAAAAAAAAAAAAAGATAACTCAACAACCAGATAATAAAAGCATTTTAGCATAAAAATCAAATGTTTCACGATTCAAAAATTGTCTCATTTCACATAAATAATTATTCCAGTAGAAAGTATACGAGAGCAGTTATATGTATTGCAATGGAAAATTGGTAAAATACATTTCCTGAGTGTCCCTAACATATAAAATCGGGCATGGATATCACATTCATTGGATTCTCTTCTTTCATTTTTGTCCAAGAAAAGAAAGATCGAAGTCTCAACCTCCTCGCCATCAAATTATGAATTTCAAATTCATATCTAGCTCAACCGTATCTCAAAGTCAACGCGGCTACATTATTATATAAAGCTAAATATGGCAAGCAAGAGAGAAGCCTGCAGACCTGAGCAGATGATATGGCATATGCTCTGAGATTGCAGTCAATGTAATAGCAGCTTACATGCAAATCGTCACCCTGTTACAGCAGGGCATATTCAAGAAAACAATGTTAGTATAGGCTGTATAGCTAAACGCTACAAGTTTATTACTGACAAATCGACAATACAACAGTGGTCAAATCCAGGATAATCGAAGTAACACAAAACAAAAAAAAAACACACACACACACATGATAAATATCTGTGCGCGTCAGTATAGCTCTAAACACCATGCCTGAATATGATCGAGCACCGATCGAGCAGAGTTTAGTGAAATTCCACGCTCTGCGGAAGGACCACCGCATACAAGTCCAACTCTCAAAATCCTACCTTCCTCACTAGCGGTGCGATCACTCGCTACCTTCAGTTCTGCTATCCCGGCGGATGCTACCACTACTCCGACTCCTCGAGAACAGCGTTGGAATCCCAAACTCCTCTTTTTGGATAGTGAGTTAAGGACAAGAGCTCGGATAGCGGATGCGGGAGTTGCCAGCGGCGCCAAGCATCCGTTACTGGGGCAGAAATTATGATGCACGTGATTAGTATTCAGAGCGAGCGAAGAGAAAGCCATTGGAGTTAGGGACAACCAGGGTGGCGCTCTTTGGGAGACGAGTTGTCGGAGTTGGAGCCAAATATATAATACTGCGTGCGCTTGTGTCCGGACGGCAGATTGCCGGTGGATTCTCTGTCGTTTTTGTTGGTGCGATCGCTGTCATCTTGCTTTACTAAATAGTTATATATA
>NC_133320.1:23451490-23586579 GCF_012295235.1 Primulina huaijiensis
AATCATGAAAATTATTATTGTAATGACTAATGATATTTGTCCGCTATCATTTTCTAAACTAATTATATAATAAATTGTTATTTATTTTCGTAAAAAAGAATATATTGTCTCTGAGAATTGAATAAATAGGAGCAGAATCGACAAATGATGAGCTATTAAAATAAGAATTTGTGGCGGTTGGAATCTCTTTTTAAGTTTTTAATTAATTAATGGGAGATGACAAAAACTTGTGTGAGATGGTCTCATGGGTCGTATTTTGTGAGACAGATCTCTTATTTGGGTCATCTATGAAAAAATATTACTTTTTATGCTAAGAGTATTACTTTTTATTGTGAATATCGGTAACATTGACTCGTCTCACAGATAAAGATTCGTGAGACCGTCTTACAAGAGACCTACTAATGAGAGCATAACCTCCTATGATAAAACAGAACCTTCCATTTATACTACTGGAATCCAAAATAAACATATCATACTGAGTGGTATCAATTGAATGCAAGAGTCGACGTTATTTACAAGCTTTGTCAACTCAATCGAAAAGGACAGGAAATGGATGTGCTCGGTGCTGTAATTGGCCAGCAATTCTGTTTTCCAGATGAAATCCATCTCAAGCCGTCACTTGAGGCAATTTTGTGGTCACTGATGATAAAGGGAATGTTATGTTTACTGTGAAAGAAAAGCTGCTGAGTCTTCATGGCCGTCATGTCCTCGCCGATGCTCAAGGCAATATCATCGTCACTTTCAAGAAAAAGGTACACTTCGCATATTTGGTAGTTTTACTTTCTTGCGATAAATCTAGATTTTGCAAATCAGGGCTTTTCTTGCTGATGGTATTTTTTAGATATTGAGTGCACACAGAAAATGGCAACTTTTTAAGCTCAGACCCTGATGACTGAGTTGGACATAATCTCAGGCAGTAACAAGGAAGAAAATTCATGGGATTTTAAAGTCGTGGGTAGCAGGTTAGAGAGGTCGTGTGGTATATATGATAGCAATTCAACAGCCATTGCACAAGTAAATACCGAACGGTATTCATCAAATACGTTTGTGGTAAACCAATATCAGAGTGGTAGAGTATCGGTTTTCCTTCGGAATCATTCTTCTAAAGTACATTATTTCATATTAACGCAGATGCACAAGCATGTATCCGTCGAGTTTGTCGTACTTGGGAAGAAATAAGGTACTAGAATCTGTCTCCTGAAAGTAACGAATGAGTTGAATATAGTTATCGAGTTGAGGGCGGTTGTGATTAACAACATTGCAAATATGCGTGCAGACAATAATTAAAGTGAATTCTAAGCATTTTTTGACAAACAACATATTTATCTTTGTAAAGCCCACTAGCAAGCTGCAAATATATGTTGTCAAGAAGGAAATAAATGTTGAGCTAAAAGGTAGCAGGCTGAATAATATAAATAAATACTAATAGAACTGTACAGATTGGACAAAGTTTGAATCTGTTCTAAAAGGTACGAAAAGAAGATGACGAAAGGGAAGGAGGACAGAGGAAAGAAAGCAACACGAGAGAAAGCACACCAAAAAGAACCAAAGAAAAAATGAAGAAAAATTGACATACTTACAGCTTTCTTCACCTATAAACAGATTATTTGCCATAGCCTCCACGGGAAAAAGTTGATTCTTCCCAACTTTTGAGAACTCGAGAGAGGAGGCCAAATAATATATTATTCACTTTCAAATCCGAACCCATTTATGTCACCACTCTTGATGAAACCCGATTGTTAGAAAACGTGAACTGTGTACTGGTCGATTTGCAAATCCTTCATTCCAAGTGTACTGGTCGAATTGCAAATCCTTCATTCCAAGATCATATTCTGTCAACCTCCATCACTCTACAAAAGGCTTTCAAATGTCATAATAGTTTTGTGCTCATTTTGGTGGAGAGATCTCATCGGCATATATTGAAACACAAGAATCAGCCGCTCCGGCAGCCAGCAGAACTTGATAGGGATGGAAGGTAAGGCAGCTAACAGATCCAATCTTCTGAGCCATGAAAGTGGGGTGATACCTAATGGTGCCTAACTGATCACCCGTCAAGTTGAATATTTTGATAAATTGCTTAGCAGAGCCACTAGCAACAAGGGGTGCATGCCGATGAATGGCCAATGCTGTAAGTGATCCCCTATGGGCTTCGATGGTGAGGTATGTCTTTTTGGCGGCTCTCATGTCAAGAAACTGGATATTACCAGCCTGGGATGCACTGACGAGCTGTTTAAGGAAAGAAAAAAGATGGTGATGAAGCTGCACTAGCCATCAACATAGACTCAACCTCATTCATATTAGGTATTCCACGGCCGCTACTACGGCAGGAACATTGCAGAAACAACAGTAAGACGAGCACGTGATGAAGCCATCACATGGAGAGAAAGAGAGTCACCTTTGCCGGTTCAAGTCCAGGTTGGAAGCCCATCCCTACAACTCTTTCAACGCGTTGGGTGTGAGGTTGGGTTTCACTAACCAGCCTAAATCAAGCATGCAAAAATACAGAGAAAGCAGATAGTTAAACATACACTTAAAAAAAATAGTTTTAATGCAGGATAAACAGCCAAAACATGCATAATAAACATAGATCAGGAATCATGAGTCCATTTATTAAATAGTAACCAAGTGTTATAGATGAACGGCTGACAAGCACAATCTTAACTAGACTGCCCAAGAAACATCTAAGCAGTTGCACAGTAACCAATATAAAAGGTTTGCAAGCATGGCCCACAAAAGCTTCTTGCTGAAACATGGCAACAAGCTGTCTCGTCATGAGAGGATGAAAGGACAAATATTCAGATTCCAATCAAAGTGCATAAAAGTGGAAACAAAGCACCATGGAGCTCATAATGGCCTCGGGGTGATAAAACAAACAAAAAATTCTTACATTTCAGGAGCACGAATGTCATATAACCGGACATAGCCATCCACAAAACCAGCAGCAAATTGACCACCATGAACTTGAGAAACAGCCTACGTGATGCACAAACAAATCGGCTCATAAGAAACTCTGAATTTGTAAAAAGGACAGGGTAGACAAAAGTGGTTAGAAAGCAACCATGAAGGCAGAGAGGGTTATTGAACACATTAAGCAATCGCAGATTAATTTAATGATTAGTAATAAGGAGACTTGTATGTGCAAGAGGAAGAAGAGAAGTCCTAGACACTAAACTGACGTAGTAAGATCACGTGTGATTTGCAACTTAACATATCCGATTTTAACTCCAACAAAAATAATTATAAAACCACCAACCATCACAAATATTACTTATTAAGTAAAATCGTACAATGCATTCAGACAACAATGGCCACGGAAAATCATTAGGGTTAATTTGACAAATAAAAAAAAAGACCCATTTCAAAAGCAACAGGATGAAAAATTTGGATGATGTAATTCCTCATCTTAGCCATTTTCCAATCTGAATAATTTCTAAGTAAAACCCACCAATGTTGAGATGCTAGAATCGGATGTCAAGGGAATAGTGCTGACGAGTTGCTCTTTATCCAGATCCCACGCTGTGATAGATGAAATTTCGCCTGATGCAAACTAGTACGGAAGCACAGAAGGCATGTATAAGAAAAGCATGATAAAAATACCAAGTAGTACATTTGTCCAAGTGTGTCTTGGGTATTAAATTTGCAGAAAATAGCTAGCATAAACCACAGTAAGCTGTAGAACCTACAAGATATCCAGACTGCTGCTGCCAATCAACAACAGCATTCACAGCACGTACACCAGGTCTGTGACCACGAATTGAAGCAAATGCAGTAACTAATTTCTGCTCCCCTTTTGAGGTGAAATTTTTCCAAATCCGAATGTTTCCATCATCTAATTCCAATTAAGTAGGGTACAGATCAATTTTAAAAATTATTGACAGATACAAGCAAAAGTGTCGAGCAAACTTGAGAAAGGAATTTACTTGAAGCTACAAGGAGCAAGTTCTCATCAAGCTCATTTACAAGACAGAGCTTCGAAACGCCTTTATCAGGATAATCATGGTTATCAAAACTGTTAAGAAGAGTAGCTTCCTCATAATTCCATACCCTATCATATCACATACCGAGAAAGCAGAGTAAAATGTCAAGCATAAACAAATGAATCACACTGACAACATAACAGAGCAAACTCAAGAACTGCTCAACCACCAGAGACTATGGATCAAATATTTTTTTTTAAAAGGAGTCATACAAGAATAGCCTCCAGAGCCCTGTACAAACTTTTCACAAGAAGTTCAAAAATCAAGCATAAGACAGATGGCAAGTCCACCAAAACTTGAGTTCGATCACGAGGAAGGTTAAGCATTAATATATTCCGACGACTCCTCACAGAACAAAATCAAATGACAAGCGCTTTTACGATCACATTTGCCAATAAACCAACATATGCAATGACAAATAATTATCTTGACATCGCGACCATGCTTCTTAATGTGCTATATTTTCCTGATGAAGCAAGTCAAAGTTAGCTTCATCTTTATGGTTGGTTAATCAACACTATTTCACCCAAAAAAATAGTATTTACAAAATGCTTTTGACCCCATATTCCCCCATGTCAACTTCACACTAATTAGAACAAGGGCACAATAACTAATTAGAACAAGGGCACAATAATGAAACAATGCTACAAGGTGAAAACTTTAGATAAGAGGTGACGTGAACTCCAAACGTACCAAACAGCTACCAAAAGAAAAACTCATCCCTTACAAAAGTACAAGTATGAAATTCTTATATGATCAGCCTTTCCAAATAAATATTCTAGACAATAAAAGCATTTGCACCAAAAAACTGATAGATTGACTAAAATTCAATGACACATCCAATCAATTGGTGAAACATATAGTGCCAAAGTGCACCAATTTCACCCACCTAATCTTTTCATTTTCATCTGAAGCAATCACAACAGGCGAAAAGGGCTGTAACAGTGTGGTCTTGGTACCAGTCACAAATCTGGTATCCCAACCGGCTATTTGATTATGCAGTTTACTCACAGCTGAAAACGCAAGTAATATGGTTCAATCATGAAGTTGTTTGTCAAAATGAGAAGCGTGAGAGAAAAGATCAGGGACAACACCAATCAGTTGAATATACCAACCAGAGTGTTGACATTTCACAATGTAGTCTAGCGCTTGTTTCTCGTTTTTTTCTCTTCTAACAATTATATCTTCGCTATCATCCACTGCCGTAAGAAGTGGCTTTGAAAAGTGACCACAGCTCCAATTATAGATCGTCGATTGTGGAAGAAAACTACGCTCAGAAGCTCCAGATAGTCCAGAAGAACCTAATAGTGAATCAGCAAGTCCTGAGTCTGGAGGATTCATTAGGTGCGGCCTAAAATCCAAGGAGCTTACTCTCCGTATCCGTGTCATGTAGTTTGGTCTGGGAGGACTAACTGGAGGGGTTCTAAATGTCAATGGCAGACGGCCTCCTACACAAACAGAAAAAAATAAGACACAATTCCAGAACATAAAGGACACAACACACTAGGCTTTCAACAGCAAGAACTAAAGATGTAAACAACCAAATTCTAACTATCATGCCACAAACCACCAAGATAATCATCTTACCACCATTCAGTTCAAACCAAGAAGAGGAACGAGCCAGTCCAGAAAGACTGGTGGTTGCCGTTGTGGATGATTCATTGGGATGAACACTTCCACCAGCAGATTTAACCGATTTTGTCACTTGTTCAATACCAATAATGGATAATACTCTTCGCCCAAGACTGGCAACGCGTGGTGATGGATCCTTCGCTAGAGTACACATAGCCAATACACATTGCGAATATAATGAATTATCTAGTGGCCTTCGTCTTGAATGGTTAACAACTCCATTGCTAACAAAGTCATTTAATGCACCAGAATCAGAATGCTGTGAGGAATCATCAGAAAGTGGGGATCCATGCATTATTCCAGAGGTAGCAAGAGGGCTACCAGAGGAGACTCTCCCATCACGAGTCACCGCCTGACTGTCATTTCCAACCCGCAATAAAGGACCAACTGGAGATGGAACTCTATTTCCAGGTGCCTTGTAATGAACCGGAGTTGTGTATCCATTACCAGAACCACTGATCGCAAAAGAAGGCAGAGTTGCAAGCACTGAGTTGGATTGGGGCTTCCAATAAGCAGCAGCAACCGACTTAATATGTTTGTTGTGACCAAAGGCGAAACGAGCCAGAGCTGTTTGCCAGAGGAATAAATTCATCGCAGTTCAAATTAATAATAAGAAAATTCAGTTGTCAGATGATTTAGAAAAAAATTCCTGAAAAGGGTTTCATGACCAGGAATTTGAGGAATAAAACATTTTTTAACAGAGGCAAGCACAAGCATTCAAAATGTACGTACCCACGGCAACTTCAGCTCGCACCAGTGGGCTTCCATCAGAAACAACACTCAACAGACTCTTAATAACACCAGCTTCGGCCTTAATTTTTTCATCATCATCATAGTCTTCATCTCCAAGATCATCTCTTGTTGCGTCAAATCCAAAATCAAGTAAAGTTCCCAGAGAAAAAACAGCTGCTGCCCGAACCTAAATAAATGTGATTCAAATTTAAAATATGCCCATCAAACTAAGCATTGGAAAGTGCACGTTTGTTTATTTTAGTGGCCTGATACACCAGAATTTTCATAACATGCATGCAAATAAATCATGCAGTTAACGAAGTGACAAACCTCGGGCTGCGGCTCTGAAAGTAGAGGTTCAACAACAGCAAGAGCATCAGCCTGCAAACCTATCATTTGAGCCTCCAAAAAATCTTCCCACAACTTACCAAGGCACAAACATATCCATTGAAGAAATAGAGGTTCAGTTTGTGCCTCATTTGGTGAGGAGTTTTGAAGATTTTTGAGACAAACATGTATGAGACCAGCTTCCGTGCATACTTCCTGACCCCGCCTGTGACCATCTACAATGACAGCCAAAACAAATGCAGCCATTGCTCGTTGCTCCGGATATGCTTCCACGCTGTCAAGAAACCTAATGAAATATGTGTGCCCACCATCCTTCACGAGATCAACCTGACAAGACTGTAGAGATAGGAAGTTATCGCCATAGTTCAACATCCTTGCATTCCAATAAAAAGGGAAGTACATAAATAAAAAGATAATAAGCCGAGATATTCTTACATATTACAAATGTTGTTTCAATAAAAGGTTATTCTAAACATGGACAAATCAAATAGAAATGGCAATTCTAGGAATTTAGTTTGTTTCGGCCCAATCCCAAAAGTAGTTCACTGGAAATATTATGGTTGCTGGCGGAGTCTGCTATGACAACAAGATTCATCATCTAAAGTTACTTTTGTAAGCATGAGGGATAAATCCCAATAGTTTACAAAAGTTTGAATCAAAAAATCTCAAGAGGGAGAGAAGAAAAAGGAAAAGATATACTGCACCTTATCGAGTGCAAGAATCTTTGTCCAGATGAACACAAGAATTTGACGTAGCTCTGGGGTGGTAGTCGCCAGAAGCTTTAACACATAAGGAAATATTCCGACAGACAATGCCTAAATAAGGTATGCAAGCAAATATGTAACTATTCTGAGGTATACACTCCAGCTACTAGTTAACATAATAATCATCAAAGCCAGTAAGAAATACCAGATCCACAGCCCAAGGCCCCATGTCCAAAAATCTACCGAGAAGAACCAATGCACGAAATCTATGGCACTGGCTGAGTAAAACCTGAGAAATTCATTAAAAAATAGAGGTCCACAGGTTTTCAAAACTTAACAGAATAAATTATCATATAGGAATAGCAATTATTAAAAGAATCCATAGAAAATAACCAGTGAATTGTGTTAGGAACAAAATATTAAACGACAGTTTAACTCTAAGCTTGAAAAAGACCACGGTTACTTTAGGTTCTTCAGAAAGCGTATTTCAGAAAGACTGGCTCATCAACTTGGGATTTAAATGTCATCAGTAGTTGTTTTCAACCATTTCTTTGAAGACTAAACCCTCTCCCATCAAAATTGACCACCAATATTATATTATTATCAAAATTGTTCAAATGTATTAGTCAGTGAACTTGTTTAATACAGCACAAACTCATCCAGTACCAAAAAATTCTAACATAAAAAAATGGAACTTTCTACATGAGTAGCATCCCAGAAATTCATCAAGAGTTGAGAAATAATTGACTAGGAACATCGAGTAAACCCTACCTGAAGAACAATTGGTAACTGTTCAGGTGGCTTTTTATATTCTGATCCATGATCAAGCCACACCTCAAAAGCTGTTAACTGCTCAGTAAAAAATGGACTGATCTGGAGAGAACAGCAACCAAAACATTGTAGAAGGGTCGCTTATTCATTAGTCAGTAATCACATTAAAAAAAAAACTTTCATGCAGATGTGCTCACATTTTCAATTTCCACCCAGCAAAAAAATATAACATAGAATGCATACAAAAAACAAATCAACAGTTAATACCTGGAACTCTGCATTAGGATCCTCAACTAAAGCTGGAAGCTGAGAAAGGCATATTTCAGCAGCCATGTCCCAAGCATCCCTATAATTCAGAATCAAAAAATAATGAACAGATGGATCTTGATTCTTGATTCTTGATCCAATTAAATTTCAGGAGTAGTTAGAAATACAAGGAAGACACTTGCAATTACCACATATGATGTTGATGAGTTGGTGGCAAAACTGGATATGAAATTGGAGAACAATTAGCAGAGCGCATAATCCTTTCAGCAAGTAAAAAATTCCGGAACATGCTAGCAACTAAAAGATCTTGTCTGAACAATTTCTGGAACAATTCTGCAGAATCCAATATTCACTGGCATTTAGTATTTACCAAAATGCATGCTAAAGAAAAAATAGACTTCGTACAATTATATATCTATCATTACCACGAGGAAGTACATTCCAGGCTATAGTGTCAGTCACAGCTGTAAATATCCAGTTCAACTCACCAAGTAGGGTTTTCCGGTCAGTTTGGCGACCAGGAATTTTATCAATTAAAGAATAATCAAATGACTCGTGAAGCAACGAGCGGGCGCAAAACCTTAAATCAAGAATCAATGATTATAAAATATAAAATAATACATAAAAGCAGAAAGAGGCCACGCCGCCACGTTGAGAAGCACAATAACCCGCCCCCACCCAAACAAGAAAAGTACATGTCATAAATGTTCTGTCACCCAAATAAACTGAAATCACCAGAACACATATGATGCCTAGAGTTCATATCATGAGACGAACTTAAGGAATATTAAGAATAAATAACAGAGAACGACATATAATTGTCAACATGCAAACATACCATGTCATCAGCACCAAACTGTCAAACATGTTCAGAAAAACATTTATTGAAAGCAACCATAAATAAGGAGAAATCATACAGCAAACTGAGCAGAAAGACAGAAAATTCAGTGGCAAACTGAGAAGTGAACCGAAATGTCGACCATAATACTAAGCAAGTTTGAAAACTTAAAGAAGGATGGTGACAGTTATCCAAGACACTGACAAACACAGAGAGATCCAGATTACAGAGCTTGTGAGGAACAATTTGATATTGGGTGCATGCAAATAAATGTGCTGAGTCATTAACCACTGACAGCTAACAGTTTGTATTATTACAAGGAGAATAAACATTCTTCTGTGTGTTCAACTTTAAGGCTTGCACTTAGAAAATAAAAATATAAATAGCATTTGAAGCTAGACTAATTTCCTGCGGATATGACGTGTTGGAAGTATATGATACATCAGAAAATGATGCTGAGAATTACGGGAAGTAGCTAGTTCATATTCATCCCCACCATGAAATTAAGAGCAGTCGATAGAAGCACTCTTAACAATCAAATAACAATAATTGAGACCAAAAATAATGAGCCGAGAGTCACCATCTTAATGCCATTTTTATTGGGGTTGTGAGGCAAGAAGTAAATATATCAGCAGGAAATTCAACACTCTGAGGAAGAGTCTCATGAGCTTCACATGCTGCCAGCAAAATACAATCCCTCATGGAAGGTCCTGAACTTGAAGAGCTGTAATCCTGGAGCTGTAATAAGAGAAGATTATTTTAAAGATAAGTTGGTAGAGCAAAAAAAAATAGCTGTTTTACTGGGTCATGTTTATTGTCGAGTACCTCAATGAAGGCACTAACAATCATCCCAGCAGCAGAACAATCGAAAACATATATAGAGGGTGTCTTCAACCAGGAATCCAGATCACTGATTGGCAAAGGGATGTACTGTGTATAACTCTGCGGGAACAGCAAATGAGAACAGGGGGAGAGGAAAAATTTTAGTTAAACTGGATGGATTATTTTTGCCAGACCATGTAATTAGCAACATTACCTTTTTTATAAAACATTCCAATATATTAGGGTTATAAGTCTTGACTTACAACCACATGGTTAAGTAAAAACACCCAAACCAGTTCACATTACATTTTCCAAGTACAGGATTAATGCACTGAGGGCACAAAAGATGTGGTCTCAGCAAACGGACCTTATTAAACAGCCAAATTTCACCATTAGGAGTAGGCTTCGGTACACCATGACCATTATAGTGAAAAAGAACTCTCTCAGATTTTGCATATTTGCGACATTTAGTGCATAGTTTCTTGATTTCATCAACAGTGGGATCCAATGAAATTTCGTAACGAGCCTGCTCAAGCATCGACAAATTAACATAAATTTAATCACCCTAGCATGAGTATCAAATGCATAATCTCTCTATCTCTGTTCATTTATATAAACTAATCATACTACTATATTATATCAGAATTATAGCATAACAAATTATAAAACCAAAGCACCAAAATAAGAGAAAAATATTTACATACCTTTGGTTGCCACCGCTCATATTGTTGGTTCAAGGTTCTTCCTATTGTTTCAAGCGCTTTCTGAGGTGCCATTGTGAAAGGGTCTACAAAAAAATAGTGATAAAAGACATTAACTTGTATGATCAATTATAATTTATAAACAACTTGAAATTTACGTCCTAGCTGTGTGAACAAAATAAATTCATAACAAATTTTCCACAAGGAAATAAAATAAAGTCATAACAATCATGCCATCTTCATAAAAACCTCCACTATCATAACACCAGAAGATCTAGGTCTTCTACTCTTCTTAAATAAAACAAAAGACATGAAGGATGTGGTTCAGTGATAGGTAACCATCATCCTCACGGGTCACAATACATTTTTGAAATCCATCAAACACGTCCTGATTCACAATCAATATGTCAAAGACAAATCTTGCATATTTTCAAATTGTATGAAATCTGTAAAGTATACAAAAGTGCTGAAATCCTCTACACTTTCCTTAAATCCAAAAAACAGAGCCCAAGCAAAAAAAAATGAAAAGAAAGTAACCAACCAATAGCAGCAGCCTTTTTACTTCGGGTTTCGCAAAAAAAAAAGAGATTTTCTGAATTGCAAAATAGATAAAAATAACAGAGGAAAAAGCTTCCCTTGCTGATCTCCTTTCAGTCCGACAATGATTTATCATTTTCTGTTCAAACAACTTCTTCCCAAAATGGAACCGGCCACGTGAAAAAATACTTTACACCCTTCACCATAGCCTAAACCAATATATTTACATACCAACTACTCGCTTTAAATTGAAGAGCAAAGCAGTTTCCTTTATGGACACCCACAAAGTTCATATACAAAACGCTAAACCAGCCATTTTCAAATCACAAAGCTAGCGCCAAGGCATGCACATGACATGGAATTGGTGATACTGTGAAAATCTAGAGCAGTAGAAAAAGGCAATGCCTGTGAATAGCCTCTCTGAAAAAATACCATCCTGCCACTAGCTTTGTACAAAAGTTAAGATAAGTTCCAGATATAATGGCATAAATTAATATTACAGTCAAATATATTAGGTCAATCAAGTAAGTGGTGACCAAAATTAATTAAGGAAGACGAATTTACCGATCCAGCATTCCATACGTGCACAAGGAGATATCTTTATTACATCGGGTGGATCAACACTAATGTTTAAACACAGAACCAGAGCAACACAACCAGTCTTCATCTGCAATGATGATTTTAGAGGTAACACGAATAATTTTTTAAATGAAAAAATGATCAACAGAAACCCTTCAACAAAAAAGATCATCAACTCACTGACATACCACCAGCGACGTGAAATTCTACATTCAAAGAAAACACCTCGAAACCACTTCAATCAGTTAGCGATAGAATACTGCTTATGATAACACAACACTAGAATTCTAGCACCAGAAAACATTGATTTCATCCAATTCCAAGCAAAGCAAATGTCAAAGTTCTGATATCGAACCCGAACGGCATATAAAAAAGTAGCTAGGGTGAATTTAGAAGAATGGCTTCAGAAAAGCTAAAGATGGAAAGTGTTGGAAGAGGGGCAGGGTCTTAACAAGGAGACGGACACCACAAAAGCTGGACAAGCCATCGTCTTCATTTCAACTCGGTGAGTGACAAACTCTCTTTCTTCACAGATTATACCACCACAAAAGATAAGATTTAATGCCCGTATTCACATATGCAGTGTGGATTCACACAATTAATGCACAAGGGTAAACAGGAAAGAACATTATATTCATAAATCAGCAAACAAAATTAAGAGATAAGATCAGGGAGCTTACTCGATCCCGAGGCCGCCATTTTGAGACCAGCCCACTGTCTGACGGGCCCGAAGGCACGCACTCCTCAAAACCATCATGCCTGAACTCACACAACACTAAAGTCTGCGGCAAGTACGCCATGCTGGTGGTAGTGGTCATAACTACGTAGCTACTGCTGGCTGTCTCACTAAAATCCCTGGCATTATCGTTATTATTATCAACGCTATTGCTACTATTAACACTTCTCTCACCATCCTCCTCCACGTGAGTTTCATTTGAGGAGAACTCCTCCAAGTGGTTAGAGACGGCTGCTGAAGATTGAGAAAATCGAGATGCAGCCATCAAATCCCCCAATGCCATAAAATTTCAACCAATTTCCCAAGTTTTTTCAGCCCTGCCCTGGTCGGACTGATTTTGCCGGGAAACTCATGAAAAAAAACCCTAATCGCCCCAATTGATCGGATAAGACGAAGAACTTTGGGATCCTTCAGTTCCAATTTTTAGGGAAGAATGAAAGACAGAGATAGATATAGAAAGGCGGGTGTTTGAGAAGAGGTGACGATTAATCGACGAAGCCTGTAAAAGAACGGCGCAAGGAGATGGAGAGAGGGAAGTACGGAGAATCCAGCTCTGGAAGACCCTAGACTGCGGCAGAGCGAATATCGGCGGCGGCGGAGGGGCCGATGGAAGCGTAGATATACATGTATTATACAAAGCACAGAGAAGAGGTGAAGTGCGGCTATTGTGCACAATTCACGAAAGGGGAAGTGGAAAATGTTATTAATTAGTCTTTGTATTCCTTCTATATTCTGCTTTATTTTTGGTATAATAATTCTATTTTATATACTCGGAGTTGGGGATATAAAATGAAAGAAAAATAAACCCGATTAATTTGAATATATCTTCCTTTAAAAAAATATGTATATTCTATAAATATATTGTTTTTTAATATACATTACATGAGACGTGTTGACTTAATTGATATTAATAAAAGATGTATACGTGTTATATTTGTTATTATAATTTTTAATTTGATCAAATAATATTAAAATATTAAAACGAAATTATTTTCAATTTAAAACAGTCGTTCAATTTAAAAATTAAGTTTTGTTTAGAAGAATAGATTTATTGTGAGACAATCAAAGAAAAAGAATGTTACAAACACTTAGAGTAATATTTTTTTTTGCATAAAAATTAATATTTTTTTATAGACGACCCAAATAGAGTACGTGTTTCACAAAATTGACCTGTGAAGATGTCTCACACAAGTTTTAGTGTTTCGTTTATATTTTTAGTGTAAACAATATATCGAATATTAAACATTTATATTAGTTATTTACATATCAATTACACAATATAATATATTTCAAATGACATTATCATTTATTGAAATTCATTCAAATTAACATTGAAATATAAACATATAATTGTGAATTTGAAATTGATGTTGTTGCTTTTCTTTTAAATAAAAAATATATTTAAAATTCATGAGTCCGAACACAAAGTAGTAATTTTCTTAGACAAAAACTCGAGTGAGATAGTCTCACGGGTCGTATTTTGTGAGACGGATCTCTTATTTAGGTCATCCATGAAAAAATATTATTTTTTATACAAAGAGTATTATTTTTTATTGTAATAATCGATAGGATTGATCCGTCTCATCGATAAAAATTGGTGATACATCATTACGAGTGGTCCACGTTAGTTATTCGAGGTGTATTAATAACACGTATGTAAGACTAAGCAATCATCAATTTGGTTGATTGCTCAGAGAGGGAAGAATTCGCTCTGGACCTGAAATTTCACCTTTTGGCCAGGTCAGAATTCTTTGATTTGTCAGTTTCCAGTTCCGATTGATTGCCTTTTATATTAGTGATGTTTTTGTGTGTTGGAAATTTGGAAACGATTTAAGCACAGTCTGAATTAATATTGAATCCTTTCTGCCTGTTGGATTAATTGGGGGCATCTTCACCATAGGAAGTTTCGGTGTTATAATGGGATTATCCGAGTTGGGCGTTACCGAATTGATCGAATCCTATTCTGATCATGTTATGTGGTTTTTAATCAATCGAGAAATATTAGGATGATTGTTCAATGCAAAAGAAAGAGAAGCTTATCACTAACGGGCGAAACCATCCAAACATCACCTGTTTGATGACTTGGTCGTTATGGTAGTGTTTGCAAATATCACTTTCTTTTTTTCAATCACTTGCAAGCACTATGGTTTTACCAGAAAACTACCTAAGTATTATTTTACCAGAAAGTATCAACCTTTCAGTGCTATTATCTTCTTGTAGATATGTACCTTTCTTTATGCTCTATCAACCCTTTCAGTGCAATTATCTTATTGTAGATATGTACCTTTCTTAATACTCCATTTTATTCCTTTTGTCAAGTGTTTTGATTCAAGATATTGGGTTCACCGAGTGATTTTAGCTGTTGGTTAGCAAGTGTTTTGAAATTGTTGCGAGGGGGTGTTATATTGTGTACTTGCTAAAATTCCTGTATTTTGGGCTGACATTTTCATTTGTTGCAGCATGGATACGAGGGTGCTCCTATTTTTATTCATAGTCAGCATCTTCTGGTGCTGTAATGCTAGAGATCTGACTTCTGCCGACTTCAATAAAAAAATGATTTCAGGTTTGTATATCTGACAAAACTCTTCCTGCTTCAACTGATGAAAACTATGGAGTAACAACTTATTGATCGTGGTTTGGGGTAGGGAAGTTAGAAGTAGTACTTTGGCCGAAAGGTGTGGTCTTGCCTCAGATACACTTAGTTGCTGTCTTTCTTAGCTTGGCCAATATCCTACAAATAATTAAGGCATGTATGGTATAGGTTGACTAGTAAATGCATTGTGTTCCATGTTAGATTCTTCAAATACACAAATCATTAAGTGCATTCTTCTTGATTTCCCATCTGAGCCCAATTTTTTTCCTCTTTACTTTCTTTAATTTTCTGCAAACTCTCTCCAGCTAAATATCACAACCTATTTGCTGGTAGAACCTTCTGAACATGTTATGTTGAAAGTTGATGCAGTAGAAGTTTATGCTGATCATCTCTCGCCATTAGACAGATAATATTAACTTTTCCAATATTTTTATGTCTTATAACATATCTCCAGATGATTTTATCAACTAGCCATTTGCACAAAATACCTCAACCGTCTACAAACACTCGTTAACATGGCAGCTTTGTGATTAACCTGGGAAAAAAAGGACTTGATAGAATTTTGCATGCTATACTTCTGTGTCATTCAATTTTTATCCTTTTTTCCTCTTTAGTTCTTCTAGTCATTGGTGTATTTTTATGTCAATTCTTCATGCTAGACTATATGCTTGTGTATGACATGCCACAACAGCTTCCATGAGTAAAAATATTTATCCTTTACTTGGTGGCGGCACACTTTTGCTTTACCAAAAATTGCAGAAGGTACAGGAGGGAATTGGGTGAGTTACATGATGAACTGTAGGTGTCACGGAACTTTCACTAGGCGGGTTTCGCGATGTACTCTAGGTGACTGTCATGTTCACCTAGCAGCTGGGTTTTTACTCCAGAATGATGGAGAAGAAGACCACAATCCTTTCCTAGTCTTGTCTTCTTGCATAGCTGTGAAATACATTGAACTCTATACATCATATAGAACCTTAATAATGGCTTTATCCCTTTATCACACGTGGCCAACTCTTGTGCATTTGTTAGATAAGGTCCCATATTGAGAATATATTATTATTGTGTCCAGAAGCCAGATAAAAAGACTCATCAGACACTTATAATTTAGTATTAGTATTATGACATGGCTTTCATGCATATCTATTGCATTTTGCATTGGTCACTCATCCAATGTGTTTGTGTTTCAGCACCATTGAGTTCCCATGTGGTGTACCACGTTAGCACCAATCCTTGGAATGTTAATTTGCTGCCTAGAATCACCAGCAGCCCTTCCTTCACATAACACTCTTTCTGATTATGAATAAATTTGAGCAAATTTATTTAGTTTCTTGTGTCAATCGTGTCTTTTTTGAATAAAACAATGTTCTGTCTTGACTTTCAACAATAATTGTTTGCAGTGAATACTAATTTCTACCTTCTGTGTGCAGTTCAGCAGTCATATAACAAGCTGTCAGGGGGAGAATCTCCACATATGGAAGAAGTTACCAAGAACGAAAACTTGTGTTCATTGTGTGAAGAATTTTCTGCAGACGCTCTTAATTACCTCTCAGAGAACAAAACCCAAACCGAGATCATTGAAATCCTTCACAAAACCTGCGCTAGGATACCAACATTCAGCAAGCAGGTATTTAAGAAACCCTTGGGCCTAAGCTTAGATGTATTAAACGAAAGTTTCAATAATCACTGATATGACCTACGAGTGTATAGTGCTAACCATATGAAAATATGGCCGCCATCCTATGTAATGTCTGCTATTTTTAGGGCATATCATATAGAATGGAAGACAAAATTCTAATTTAATTGACTTAGTTAAGCACTGTAGGTTATTCTTTGAAAAAAATGTTAAAAATAAAAAAGAAAATATATTATATAAAAAAACATGGAACTTCAGAATTCGGGTAAGTTTCAGAAACAGCTAATTTTATAAGACTAGATTTTATTTGTTCTTATTCTGATATCTTATTCCGAGCACTTCCTGTGATTATTTTTTATTTCCTGCAGTGTGTAACTTTGGTGGACTATTATGCCCCTCTATTTTTCATGGAGGTTTCCTCAATAGAACCTGATGGTTTCTGCCAAAAGTTTGGTCTTTGTGAAGTAGTGATTTCCTTTCCCCTGGATCTCTCTAAGAATAATAAATGTGATGTGTGCCACAATTTGGTAGCAGAAGCCCTATTGAAGTTGAAAGATCCCGACACTGAGGTAAATTCGTGCCTTCAGCTGATAAGCACCATATAATCATCAAGACAATTGATCTTGCAAACTATTGATGCAGATTTTGTTTTGCAACGGTAGCTCTACCTTCGTGATCTTATAATCGTGAAGGGCGCAATTGTTGTCTTATGGATAGATTGTTAGGTGTTTGCATACGTTCCTAATAGGAATGCAGCCTGTTGGTGACAACAGATTCAGTATCTGTCTTGTAATAATAAGACAATGGCTGGTGGAATCATTTGAAGAGGTTCATTAAAAGTTTCTCGCTGAAAAGATCGAAGAAGAAAATACAAATGTGGGACATTGAGTGTGTATGTCATGCATATTTATCAATACTAACATGGTTGCTATGGGAGCTATGTCAAGTCCATGCAGGACAATTAGAGACCAAGAACCTCGAAGAAATATTGTAGACATTCCTTGGAGTTATCACACCCTCAATCAAATGATTTTAGGACTGTGAATAATAATCATTCAGCATACATCCAGAATATAGTTATTCGCAATTATGTGATATTAAGCTGAATCATTTTTTTCTGCTTTTGTGCTTACTGTTTGATTGCAGTGCTCATTTGTTTTCAAAATCACTGCTGAAAACTAGCTAATTATTTTCAATATGATAACTCGACTGTAGAATTTATATTTGAATTCATGAAACATGGGCTCTGACATTGATTTATTTATTTGTTGTTTCAGTTGGAAGTGGTCGAGCTGCTCCTAAAGGCATGTAACTCAATCAAAAATAATGTCCAAAAGGTGAGCACACATGAAATTCATTTAGTTAGCCATGCTTCAATCTGATGGGCTTTACTTGTGATCGAGAATAGCATAGTGCAGTGCTAACATTTCTTTCTGTGAAAGCTCATTAGTTTGGTTTGATTTTTGTTCTTTTGCAGTGTAAAAGATTGGTATTTGAATATGCGCCTATTATTCTTGTCAACGCGGAGAAATTCTTAGAAACAAATGATGTATGCACTATATTGCATGTTTGTGATGAAGTTGCGGCAGAACAAGCAGTGGTAGCGAGTAGGACAGATACAACCATGCAGTCTGCATCTTGATGAAAGTAATTATCAACCAGTTTGTATTTGTTATTCATGTGATGTAAAATATACGGCTTTATTACATTGTATTGTTATTAAAAAAGAACAAGAAGGAAAAAAGATTACATCGTGCTATGGGCTAGTACAGTAGTATGGCAAGTGACTGATATCGAATATTTGGTTCGCTGTAAATTGTATTCTTCCCGCATCAATGTATCTACAGGGCTGATTCAATGTTTGGAGGTTTTCCTTAATATTGCATTTATTTCTGTTCGTACGGTCAAATTTTATAAGTGACGAGACTTGAGAATTCAATCTTACAAATAATGTAAGTGCACAAGGAACTAACAAGTATCAGTGTGGGAACCTTTGCATCAAAATTTGCCATAAAACATTATAATTTTTACGTCAACTTTGAAGTAACATGGTGGAAAATTAGGAAGTTTTTAAAGATCCTAACCTTTACATTTTCCCTAGAAAATTTTAGAACTGGAAATATCTTACACATTTACAAGGATTATTTTATGCTACATCACATTGATTTCTATACAAAATGTTCACACAAACATCTAAATTCAAAACAAATAATGTATGATTCTTCAGTGTTAATCTTGAAAAAAAATTAGTCTGCCCAACTAAGCACATGTTCATGTAGGATGATTTTGAAAAATGGGTGTGGCAAACTTTTTCTAGAAGAAAGTAAACGTCCCCAGGGTTACGGAATACCAAATAGCTTCGATCTTCAAAATGTTCAAACCGATCCATTACTATTTTTTATATATCCATCATTGGATTTCATCTCATGCTCTGCAAATAGTCGAATCACATATTTGAAAAAATTAATTTCAAACTTATTTGATAGCATGCCATTCGGATATGCTTGTGAACCATGAGACACAAAACAACATATCTAATCTAAAATGCAAAATTCAAGTAGACTGTGGTTAACTAATTAAATCTCCTTTGTATATATAGATAAAAGAGAAGGAAGATACAATAACAAGTCCAGTTTACAAAACTCATCTTCGGTAATGTCAATTTCCTTCTCTTCTCCTTTTTTTTTGTTTTCTTTTTTAATTTCACTCATAAGACCAAAGAGATTGTACATCTGGAGTGGAAAATAGACCCCCAATGTTTGCGGGTCTATTCGATGGAAGGCTTCCAGCGCCATCTTTTGAACCCTGCAAACTCCAATCTTTCCTGCAAGGGAAACAACACAAGAAGATCAGCACCACAAAACAAACCAAGATGTAGGCATCACAGCTATAGAAAGCAATTCATCGAATAGGCAAATTTGTCTGAGCTTGGCAAACGAAAGCATGGAAACAAAACAACTCATGAGCTATATGTAATAAGCTATGTGGAACAATGTATAAATCATGATTATCATGTCCTACATTGCTCCACCAACTGCGAATGGAATGTAGACATGAAAGCAAGAACAAACTCGTGCACTGTTTGCTCCCAAATAAATGAGCAATTTCCAAACATGAAGATATCCCTCCAGATAAACAAGTATAAAAAATTATCACTTCGTGAAACAAAAGCCTTTCCCTTCCACGTTTGCCCCTGTTTCTCCTCACACAGCTCAAAGCTTCAATCCCCTTGCCCCATGCCACTAAGTTACTAACCACCACTAGCAACACCGTCATCACCCATCAAGTTTAAAGTCTTTAACCACAGAACATTCGTCACCAACCACAGCACATTCGTCACCAACTTAAACAAGCCATTTCAAATCTTACACATCTCCGTATTTTGATGACCCTCAGTTATCAAAACCCCCATACTCAAAGAAATTGAAGTATGGGCAAGACGCCCATAAGAGGAAGCAAAGGAAAGTAATTCAAGCATGGGGACGAATTCACAAGGTCAGAATGGTCAGATTTAGATGTAAATAGCACTGCAATCAACCAAGGAGGAAAAAGGAAAATTTGCAATGAAGAAGTCGGATGGAAGAAGTTAGTGCTTTAACATTATCGTCAAGAGATGCATACAAACTTGATTCTAGAAGTAAATTTAACAGAGGAGGAAAATAGTCTGGACAGCTGGAGAGCTTTGTGTTAATTACATTGCTCAGAAAACTCCAAGAATCAAAACAAAGATGCAGAATTCACAATTTAATAAAACATACACACAAGTGTGCTCACCATATTTCTTACTAAACTCATCAATTTTTTTCATTTGAAACAACTTAACTCAATTTTTCCGGAAAAAAAAAAAGAAATTGTGAAACATTTCCATTGTGGACATGTGTCAAGCTTAATAATTATGTTTCTGTTAGAAAATAATATTAATAAAGAAACAAACTCATGCTGCAGAATGTTAAGTAGTCTCTATTACAAACAATTACATGCTATGAATAAACAAATAGACAAGGATAAAGTGAGGTTTTCGAAAATATAATACAATTATGTTATGGCAGTAAATTAGTTACTCCTGAAATTTATTTTAAAATGAACCAACAGACATCTTAAAACAAATACGAGCTTATGGTGGACAACAACCCTGAAAGTAAACTTTGCAATGCAACTTAATTTCATTATTTGCATGGACATGACTTTAAAGTTTAAACAGCACGAGCAATCTCTACACAAACAAAAATGACATTGTCATAATTGTGATGATGAAGATGGTCATACAGCAAAACACAATTAAAGCAAATCATATTCTATACGAATGCTCTAACAATCAGAAGTTCTTATTTCATCGTAACAACTAAGAGATACAAGTTTAAAATAGAATCTAGTTTATTGTTCTTACTTTGCCCACGAATTACTTGTAGACATCTCAAATTTAGTGGCAGTTGTAGACATCTCAAATTTAGTGGCAGTTGTAGACATCTCAAATTTAGTGGCAGAGCCATCGTAGTCTCCACGGATGGGAGTATTCTGAGTAGCTTCTTCCTTAGATTTCACCAAAACATGATTCTTCCCACTTGGATCCAGTCCATATAAAGGTTTTGGTAACCATGGACCATCTATGCTAGCAGGCAAAGAATCGTTATATTTTCCACCACTCTGATAGTTGCCAAATAAAACATCAGGAGAAGAATGAGTGCAAGGAATGACTTGCTCATCATTCTCAAATAGTGAAGCTATTGTCTTATGAGGTACTGAATTGATATCTTCCTTCTTTGGCTCGTTCATTTCCGAATTCACAAACCAGTTGACATGCCCACCCAGTAAATCTAGACCATCCTGAACAATAGGAGAGCTTTTCCACATCTGCCACGTTCCACTATCATTCACATTATTTGAGTAATCATTAGGCTTTGGAACTCCAGGGGAAACCAAAGAACTAGTACGCTTTTCCTCAGAAACTCGTGATCGTGACAAAGGGGACTCAATGGGTGATGGCTTGGTAGTTTCAGATGGTGGAGCTATTGTCTTCACAGCACATGGTTTATCCAATCCTAGATCTGTCACAATGCCAAGGTCCATCTGAAAATTCTCAAGGGATTCAGAAACAGGCCCTAGCAAGGATATGGGATCAGGAACATAACAAGGATCTTCAAAAATCTCCGACTCCTCTGGCAAAAATGGATGTGGGGCATCACCTATCTTAGAAAACAAGGCAGGAGAAGGTATTGTAAGATCTGTGCTATGTCTCGTTGATCCAAAAGGGCATGGATGTAAAGCGACTGGTGATGGTAGTCCAAAAGTGACAGGGTTGTCATATGATTGTGGTTCAGTAGTTTGGCCAGAATAAGGCGGGCTCTGAACTTCTGTCAAACATTTCACATTTGGTTTGCTTAAGACATTAGGATTAGAGGGTAGAGAAACATTGGATGAACTGGTAAATAATTGTTGCCATGATTTTTTAGGCGCTGTACATGGTTGAGATTCAATGAACACCTGCAGTGAAAACATCAGGAAAAACTGTGAAGACAACCTAATAGAACAAGAGAAACATGCGATTAAATATACCAGCATATTGTCCAGAATTTACCTAACCAATATAAAAATAATAAATCAAGTTCTCTGAAAATCCTTCTCAATTTTTAGTTTAGGGCCTTAGGCAATAGCAACAGAAACATATTCTAATACAACATAGAGTGGAAAAGGGATTTAGAGATATCATCAGTCACAACTAGCGAAATCAAGATCTTCTACAGAACCAGATTCTTCTTTATAAACCAAATAAGTAATAACTCCTTTAAAATTGGAAAAAGGCGGAGCCTCCAAATTGAAAAATAAATAAGAAATGAAATAAGAAGTAATACTGGGCGGCTGGCAGTCTTATCATCTCCATTTACATTTGATCTCCCAGATACACGGTCTGCAGTCTCTTTCTTAGACAAAGAAGTGTGAGAATGATCTATTGATATGTTAGATTTCTGCTCTCTTGAAAGAGCAGATGCATTAGCACTCTTTCCAAAAAAACTGCCTCCGGCGAATGCTCTGGAAGAAGATAAAAAACTGCCTCTCATGCGATCCAAGTACCTTGTTCCTGTATTCAATCTATATTGATTGCTTGCAGTAGCACTTCTAAAACCATGCCCTGCTTGTGTGCTGTGAGATTTCATACTTTCAGGTAAATTTCTACGTTGTTCCCGTCCATCGCCTTCATTCTTGTTTCGCTCACTTTCCTTAGCCGATCTCTTTTCCAACTCCTCCGCATCGGAATTGCTTTTACTGGATCCTCTATCTCTTTCCTTTTTTCTTTCCTGACGCTTCCTCTCGGCTTCTTTTTTAACATCTATTTTCTTTGCCCAAGTGGACCCTTTTCCACAGTCTTTCTCAGTCTCCAGTTTTGAATCACGCAATCTCCTTTGCTCTTCAACCAGCCTAGAAACCTCTTCTCTCTGTTTTCTTTCCTCCTCTTCCATAAGCTCCTTTTCTAATTTAGCTTGCCTCTTCTCCTCAGCTTTTCTGCGAGCTTTCTCTCCTCTACTTTCCAGGCCATTCGCTTCATTCTCGCTTCGAGTATCCAGCATATCTGTGTATTGTGCATCAGTTGAACCATCATCCGCAGCAGAACTAACCCCGAAAATCTTTCTCCAACGCCACATTATAGTGAAGAAAAATGATGCAACCGATTTGCAAATAAAAACAAAAAGGCGAGAATAAGACTTCTCTGCCAAACAATGGTCGTCCTCGCAATGAAACCCACAACCATTCTTCTTCCAATAACTCGACTTTCCAGAAAAAGGTGCGCCAACCAAGCTCCCATCCTCCAACCAGTCCTGGCCACACATCAGACCATCACCTGACCAAGTCTTCCCATTCAGTATCTTTCCACCTTTCCCAACCAAATCATATAATATCCCTGACTTACCCATCCCCGGAGGCACAGGAAGATCCAGAACTGGCCTCTTGGAAATATGGCCACAGTAAGAGCACATAAACTTGCCCCCACCTGGATTTTGATCCCTGTATGGAGTAAGACAATTCCTGCACCTCCGTGTGGCTGTCTTTCTCAACTTATGCATTTGGATAGCCTCAAGCCTCTTCCTCTCCCTAAAAAAGGCATTCCTCCTGACCCGCCATGCTGACAACTGAGGCATCAGAACTTCATACCAAAACAAAGTTACTAACAGCACGAACAGACAAGCAAGCCTGGGCGACGTGATTTCAAAACGGAAAGCAGGTGGCAAGAGCTGCGACAAACCCCATAACCCAATGAGAGGTATCACTAGCCATGGCAACATGGTAGCAACTCTCCGCGACCACTTTTGAACCACGCAAAGTATACACATTATCCTCCTTGTACCCCAACCCTACTCCCCAGTCTCGAATTTGACAGTAATTTCAGATCAGTACCAACTTCCCCAAAAGAAAATATCAAAGATGTCTCCTATGAATGCCACCTCTATATGATTTCAAAAACTATCCAAGCCCTGTATTGGAAATCCTGTCAACCCAATCCTCCGCACTTGTTTTTTCAAATTCTTCGAATGCAATACAAATTCCAGCGTTTACTCCAAACCCTAAAACTGCGATTCGAGTCAGAACACCTAAAATTTCACAAAGAATGCTTATATTCGTTATCAGATTACCCATATACAATAAATCATCAAAAAGGTTGTCGGAACCGTATTCTTTAAGCTCCGAAACCCAGCGGACAAGAAACGAATAATTGCCAAGTATAATGCTTTAAAAAATCCAAAATGTATATGATAAATTAAAGCACTCACGGACGTCACGATCGTTTGAGACGCGGCGGCTCCGAACGTCGATTGAAGCATCGATGGCGATGATATGTGAAATTTTTTACGGCAGAATTTTTTTCTCGTGAGTAAGAGAGAACATGAAGCGAAGTGAGATAATGTAGGTTACCGGATTTGGTGTTTAATAAGTTTGAATGTGTTGGACCGAAGTAACTCGAAAATAAACCGGTCTTTAATTTTATCATTGGTAATATAATATTGTGAGAGGACATTTGGCAAATTTGTTTTAAATTCTCGAACTTTAGTCTAAGCTCGGTCTTTATCAGAAAAAATTATATGTGTTTGCATTTTTAAATCCAAAAATTTTTTTGGGCCTCTATGTTTTTTAGATGAAAATCGTTACAAAACATTGAAATATGATATTAACATACAATATTTGATTATCAACTGTTTCAACTTTGATACTAATATACGATTTTTGAGTACTCAAACATGTACAACAATTATTTGTATTAATGGCATATTTGCTTTTATCAGATAAAATCGGTACAAAACATTGAAAATATGATACTAATATATGATATGTGATTGCTGAATGTTTCAAATCTAGTATATGATATTTGAGTACCCAATTATATGTAGCAGATGTTGATATTAATAAATATGTTCTGAATCTTATTTTTTATATCAGTTTTAAAACAATTGATACTCATATATCATATATAAATATTATATTTGTAATATTTTGTATCAATGTTTACTTGTGAAGAGACATGTGAGTTCAGATAGTATATAAACATTTTTACTTGCTTCAAGGAATACAACCATATTTGTATTTGACAAGTACTTACTTAAGTTGCATTTGTTTAAAAATAAATTTTGCATAATTATTTTTGGCAATATATATAAGTTACAATTATTACTAGAAGATAACCTAATTATCCAAAAATTTCCTTTTGAAAAAAATAATTTACACATAAACATTTTAAGAATGAAATTTAAAATGGTTAAATCAAAATAAAATAATATTTCTTTTAAATAGTAGGGAGACATAGTAGCTTTTTGAATCAAATTGAGTCGTGCTTAACAAATTTTAATCACATTTAGTCGTGCATAATAAAATCTATTAATATTTAACTTTAAATTTGATGGTTGAATTGATGAATTTCTAAAATATATTTAAATAGTGTTTTGAAGAGTTTCTATTTTAAAATGATTATTTTATGTTCCATTTATATTGATATGTCTGTATTTGTGAGAGGATTTCAAATCAAATGACTAAAAATTCATAGATTTGAAATAAAATTCATCAATTTGTGTAAGTTAGAATAAAAAAATCATAAGTTAGGATAAAAAATCATATCTTAAAAAAATACTTAAATAAATCCAGATTTTTAAATATTTTATTAAAAAAAAAACATAAACGGTTTTGACGTTTGGATAAATGTTAGATTTTTTTAAAATTTTTTGAAAAATACAAATAAGATTTAGAAATCAAAAGTAAAAAATAATTTCTAAAAGCAACTTAAATATGTGTTTTTAAAAACTCTTTTTGCAATCAAACGCTATATCTTCTGTTGGCTTCTCTAGCAAGAAGTGGTGAGAAACAAAAGAAAGATAACAAAATATTTGAAAATAGAAGTCAAAGTTAATAATACATGCTAAAGTTTGAACACAACCATAAGTCGGAAATCAAAAAATATTAATAATACTTCATCCTACATATTTAATTTAAGTCAGATAAAATTGTCCTTAAATTTATTTTTCTTTTTTTTTTAACAAAATTTTGATTTATTTAAAAAAAATAAATGCTACACTTTTGTATGGCAACAACAAAAAAATTATTTTTAACATTGTCATCACTTTTTTTATCATATGCTAATAATAAAATATAAAATAAGTACAAAATATTATTTTAGTTTTAATTTTTAATGTTATTAAAGTAAATCCAAATTTTACTAGGTGAACATAAAATTTTGGTCAAGATTTTTTTTGACGAAATATATTGAAATAATTGGTATACTATATATATATATATATTATCATTTAAAATGTATAGCAAAAAAATCAAATACGTTATAACTTTTCTAATATTTAAATAAAGTATATTATTATTTTAACATGTTAGGTATACAATATATCATTTGTCTGCAAACCAAATAAAGAAAATATAATCAAATTTGTAGAAATAATTGGAGAATTTATTACAATCTTAACAATTAATAAGATACAAAAAATTGAGTTTGGAGTATGATCAACTAGGCATGCTTATCGGTTCCATCGAACCGGTTTCGGACCGGTTCCTACCGGTTTTGGTTCCGATGTCTATGATCAACGATTCGCGCCCGCCCACCGCAGATAACACTCCCTCTTATTCGTGTATTATTGATTAAAATAAAGGAATACACGAGAACCAGTTCAGTTCTTCAAATGGGCCAAGGACTGGTATCGATTTCCTTCCTTTTCTTTTCAAATTTCAATCACAAAACCTCAGAGATCGCACATCTTGGGTGGAGGGTCTCAGCAAACTCCTACCTTTTTCTGCGGAGGAACCAACACCAGAAAGGAAGTCCAATACCATGCAAGAAACACAAATGTAACCGAGAGGAGCTCTATCCGCTGTAAACTACACCTCCACACAATTGGAATAAATGATCATAATCAAATAACCGAGACGACACCAGAGTTGTAAGAACTCTGCCAAACCTCAATCCCCTCGACATTTTCTCGAGTCACGAAAAGCCTATCGCCGCCACCCTCGATTTTCTTTATGATCCCTCTTTCGGAGTCCTCTGCTTTATCCACATAATTCCTTCTATACGACTCTTCACTGGCAGTTCCTTCATCTTCATCTGCCACCGTTCTTGACCACACCTCCAGCTCCCCCTCTCTCCCTACAAAAGCTTGCTTCCTATAACAACAGATCACAAAATTTCCACTACCATTTCCTCCTACATTACGCATACTCAGGTTCTTCTCTTTCAAATAAACCCATGGATCATCGCTTAATTTGCGTAAATCTGCTACTCCAAGATCACCGGATTTCGAGCAGAGTTTGAACAGTGACAGCCTATCGTAATCTACAGCCACATCAGCGAATGAGTCACCAAATCTGCTGCTTCGACCTGACCCTGGTTCGTTTGTCTCCCAAACCACCTCTCGGGTCCTCGGGTCCCATATCCTGATATAACCCGAGTAACCAAATGCGCCTGAGGTAACAGAGCTCCCGACCAAAATCCCCATCTCTGATAAAAATGCAAGCTTTCTTGGAACCATGTTTTTTGCTGAATTTCCCATCATTCTCCCAATCTCGGAGGAAATTTTCATAGCTGATTTATCTATCCTCAGAACACAATTCTCTCCGTGCTGGCACTCATAGGAGGCGTAGATTGAATCCTCCGAGTCAGCAATTGCGTGGACTCGAGCCTTGTATATCCTGACATCGGTCGGGTCAACCCACTCGAACGAATCGACTCGGCTGCCGTTGGCCATATTGTAGAGATGTAAACCCCATCCAGATAAGGAACAGACAGCAGCAATCTCGGGTCGGACCCGCTTCACCGAGGTGATGTAGTCTAAATGTGTCCGAACAGTAGCAGTGTGGCTCAGATTCCAATCGTAAACCGATATCTGCCCGCCATGCGCGACCCAAAGCGATCCATCGGAGTCGTTGGCGTTAAAGTCTGAAACAACAGCTTCGGAAGAGGGCCTAACGGTGTTGACCAAAGAGGCGTCGATGCCGTTGAGTTGACTGGGTGCGAGTGCGGACTTGAGTTGAGACTCGATGCCATAGTAAAGTGCCTCGTCGATTAGCTCCTGGTTGGAGAAGTGTTTGGCAGTGGAAGGGAGACAGTTAGACCGGAGGAGGGACAGTAAGACCGAAAATATCTCTGGGTCACGGTCTATAAAAATCTCTTCGTTGATTGACCGGTTCGATAGTGCGAATAACAAAGAGTCTGGGCCGCCGGATCTTATGGTTGAGACAGTGGTCTCAAAGAGCTTGCCGCCCACGTTCAGCTTGATGCGGTCGCTGGTTCCAACGGTGGGTTGCTCTGCCATGGGCAGTGGTCCCGAGGGGCGGCTTCTGTGTGTGTGATAAGATTTTGAGACTTAAAAAGTGCTCCTGTAAATATGGACAATGATTAATGAAAAAATCAACCAGAGCTGCAGAAAAGATAAATAAAATTTATTTATTATACTAGCTTTGTTCACATATCATACTTTGGTTAAGTAACAAAATTGAAATGACCAAGGCTTCGAATATTGTTATTTTTCGTATGATAGTTATCACGCAAAGTATACACATTATCCTCCTTGTAACCCAACCATACTCCCCAGTCTCGAATTGGTAAGTAATTTTAGATCAGACACAACTTCCCCAAAAGAAAATCGTCAAAAATGTTTCGCAAATCCCTCTATGAATGCCACCTCTGTGTGATTCAAACAACTATCCAAGCCACTAACCTCTTGGTCAAAGTGATATAACTTCTACCATATTTGGGAGAGGTTCATGGGTTCTATGCCTACAATTTCCCACCCCTTAATAATAATAAAAAAAATACAACCATCCAAGCCATGTATTATTTCCAACCCTCCGCACTTGTTTTACCAAATTCTTCGAATGACCCTAAAACTGCGATTCAAGTCAAAACACCTTAATTTCACAAAGAATGCTTATATTCGTTATCATATTACCCATATACAATAAATCATCCATATGATGTTGAAACCGTATTGTTTAGGCTCCGAAACCCAGCGAACAAGAAACGAATAATTGCCAAGTACATACTACTTTAAAAATGAAAATAAAAATTACGATAATATTTGTACTCACAGATGTCGCGATCGTCTGGCAAACGGCGGCGGCGAACGTCGACCGAAGTACCGATGGCGACGATATGTTAAATTTTTCGACGGCGGAAAATTTTTTCGCCAGGGAGAACATGAAGCGAAGTGAGAGATAATGTAGATTTACCGGTTTTGATGTTTAATAAGCCGGAATGCGTTGGACCGGAGCAACTCTGAAATAAACCGCTCCCGTGATTTTTTTGGAAACAATGGATAATGTTGTGAGATACTTCTGTCGGCCCTAGTAATATTCTAATTTCATATGAAATGAACGCATCCAGTGGCCCTAGTACTGGTTCATCAGGCTTGACCTCATTTTGGGTCACAATTGATATATCCCCATATTTTATTTTCCGGTCCATTTGAGTTGATCCAGTCCGTAAGCATTCAAAAATTAATTTTGGATTTTTAACAAATTGTCCAGCTTGAAACTAGGGGTATTTTATTTTTTAACATTGATCAATTATTTTTTGAAAAAAACGATCAAATACATTTCACCAAGATAATTTTACAAAATTTTCGTAATAAGATGTAGAATAGGAGCTTCAAGGGGTAGAGGGGAAGGATGATAAAATGCTTGAACCGTCTAGTTGAACGGTTCGATGGATTGAGCTTTTTTTATAACATAAATCGATTTGATCATCGGTCTAGTTATGAAAATAATGATTGGACATATTCGTAAATAAATTTGGAAACCTTTCATAGATTGCTAATGTTTTTTGTTTTTGGTTCCCTCTTTTAGGCTAGGATGAGAGTGGACCCAAAATGAAGGCTTCTTTTATAGTGGGATTTCATTCAAAATAATGTACTTTATTGGACAATTTGCTATGTGTGGGTAGATAAACAATCAATTATAGGGTCCAATTTTATTTTGAAATGATTGAGGGCTCTCTCCCCTTTTTTCACTACATTTATCAAGTACATCTACCATTCCATATTCAAACATTGTTTTTTTTTTTTTTTTTGGTGTTTATAAAAAAAATCTTAACATATATTCGTGTTGAAATGCTAAAACCTAATGTTTTTCTTCATCCTTATAAGTTATAAGATCAAATCGAGTTCCTGATATATCTTCGAATGGTTAAAATTCACAATCATGTACCAAAATCGTAATTGATAATAATAAAAAAAAAAGTAAACCTTTTTAAATCGTATGTCTGATCAAGTGTGATGTTGCATCGAGACTTTTAAAAGAAATAACTATTGCTGAGAAAAATAAGATAAGATAAAACATTAAGCATTGCATCAATATTACTAATGTACTTTTCATTGGATCCGAAACATTTATTATATAGAACGAATGATCTTATTTTATATTACAACCCGTAAGGTTGTGTTTGAATCGATGGATTTAGATTTGTTGGATGATTTCAAAATGATTAATTTGGAGAGTTAATATAAATTTCAAACAATAAAATATAATTAAAGAAGCAATAGAGATTTCAAATCCTTAATTTTAATTTTGAGCTAAACAAATACAAAGAATCTGATACATGAATTTGACATGGAATCCACTCAAATCATTCCATCCATATGCAAGCTAAAAGATTCGAGACTTGGAACGAACTACAAGCATATAATATGTGGAATGCTTGGAGCTTCCAAAGTTGATTTGTATGTGATTATGAAGAATAATTAGTGAACACCTTGATATTAAGACACCATTATTTGACTTAATGTGGATGCGAAACCGATAGTGCACGTGTGCCGTTGATTTCCTGATTATTTTTATTTGATTCATACGAGCTTTGTCAACTTGATGAGATTTACTCGTGATTTTTTTTTTTATAATTATTATATGAAAAAAGTAGAATATTGATTAAATAATCGGTTGTCCACTTGTAATTCTTCGATTTATTATTAGATTTATTAAAAAAGTTTCGATTTTATTTTTTTTGGGAATTTAAAGTCTCGTATTTCATGCTATTTATTTGTTATATTGTATCCAAATAAATATTTAAAAAATTGTGGAATATATATGTGTGATAATAAGTATCTTTATCGAGACATTATGGCTGCGTTTGATTGGAGGATAAAATAAACTAATGATTAATATGTAAATGATAAAGAAAATTATTGTCGTAAAAATGTAATATATGATGTAAAATAATATTATGTGTGGTAAAATTTTAAGTGTATGATAGTTTTGAATTTTTTATTGAAAGGACAAAATTGCCTCTTTCTTCTTTTTTTCTTCTTCCACTCCGGTGTCGGCGGTCCGGCAGCCGAGGTGGCGGCGACGGCGGTACGGCGAGGTGGTGGCGGCGGCGGTGCGACGGAGGTCCGGCGGTCCGACGAGGTGACGGCGGCAGTCCGGCAGCCGAGGTGGTACAACAGCGGTGAAGGAGGAATGGTAAAATTGGAAAAAGAGTAGGAATAGAGGAAGGATTAATAATCCTACAGAAGAAGGAGATATTATTTAATCACACGTAATACAATCTAATCATTTATAGGAGGGATTGAGTTGGTTAAATAAAAATCATACCAAACACAGGATAAAGTGTGATAAAATAATCTATCTTACTTAATCATCCAAACCAAACACAGTCTATGTCTCTCTCGGACTGAGAAAGGACCCGCCACACATGGGAAAGAATTTTTGTCTCAATAATGGAATGATTATTTATTCCTATTAAATTTTTTGCCTAGAAATTATTATTTATTCTAAATAACTATCTCAAACAAACATGAAAAGACAAGCCCATGAGTAAAAAGACAGATATTGAATTATTTTTATTTTTATTTTTTGTCACCTCCTTTTTAAATTTGTTTTTTTATAAAAAAAAATTTGACCAACTTTCTTCATTGTTTGATAAAAAACTAAAGGGTGCAGACATATACGCGCTTTATGTCTGTTTGTTAGGATTAATTATTTATTATTATTCCAAAAATTATAAGAATAGATTTCTTGTGAGACGATCTCACGAATCTTTATCTGTGAGATGTGTCAACCCTACCGATATTCACAATAAAAAGTAATACTCTTAGTATTAAAAGTAATACTTTTTCATGGATGACCCAAATAAGAGATATGTCTCACAAAATACGATGAGTGATACCGTGTCACACAAGTTTTTGCCAAATTATAATTATGAACTGAGGCGGAATTTTATTTTATATATATATATACACTCGTCACACTACTATTAACCAGAATGAAATTCTCGAGAATTATAAATAATTTTATGGAAGATTGAACTTCTCCGAGTCCATACAAATCCAATGGTTTTTCTACATGAGAGAAGTTCTCCCAATTTAGAATAGAAGAAGCCTCCAAGTACAAAGCCTGTGAACTTGAAACCATGGTCGACGAACGACAATAACAAGCCAACGTGACGTCGTTTTGCCGTATTATAAGGAGTATTTTATTTTACCCGTACACACATTAAATTAAAACAAAAGAAGATTTTACTTACATTAACAATGATGCTTATAAACACGATAATTAATGTAAAAAATAACATCGATTAAAATGATTATGTTTCATATTAAAAATAATTCTAATTTCTCGACGTACCATGAAATATGTGTTTAACTCGTGGGATGCGATGATAATACAAATAATTTTTTAACTTCAATTACCGTAAATTTAAACAAACATAAGATAAATAAAGATTTTTTTTAAAGGAAGATAAATAAAGATATTGAACCTTATCTTTCACACTAATTAATAATCATATCATGTTATATAATGTAACCACAGATAGGGCAAAGTTGCGTAATACATAATCAAAATTTAATTGGATTTTTGTTTTGAAGGGACCTGTTTATACTTTATGTCGGTTACCAGTTACCACTTATCATGTATTCTCAAAACAAAAATGGTATTGAACTCTAAAAAAATGGGGTTTTTTTTTTAAAATAATTTAAAATTAAAAAATTATTTCAAAAGTAATTTAAAAAAAAGGTTGGACGCAAATACCTCAATCCGTGCTTTGTAAGCGCGGACGCTGCTAACGTGGAACAGCGTCCGTGCTTAGAGAGCACGGAGCCGCGCCACGGTGGAGCGTCCTACGTGGACCAGCGTCCGCGCTCTGGTCCATGTATGCAGGGTCCGTGGATTAACTACCCTAGAAGACACCAAAATATTCAATTCCATAATTACTCTTCTTATTCTACTAAAAACTTCCTCAAGTCACTCTATATTTTACATATAAAAAAATCTAAACAAAACTCTCATTTTAAATCGAACAACTCTTCTAAATTAAAAATAATTTCATGTTAATTCTTTAATATTATTTGTTGAAATTAAAAATAATAATAACATCTTTTACTGGATTAAAAATCTTAAACTCCAAATTCATGAAATTTGAAATAATTCAAAGTTTATTTAAAAATCCAAACAATATAGCCACTCACACCATTACCAATTTGTTATTTTCATAAAAAAGTTGCATTCAACGATGTTGATTATAGACAAAAATTTGTGTGAGACGGTCTTACGGATCGTATTTTGTGAGACAGATATCTCATTTGGGTCATCCATGAAAAAATATTACTTTTATTCTAAGAACATTACTTTTTATTGTGAATATCGGTAGGGTTGACCCGTCTCACATATAAAGATTCGTGAAACCGTCTCACAATAGATAAAGTGTACGTATTATTCGATAGATCTAGGCTACACAAGAGCCTATGTCTCAAGATTGAAAACTTAATGCTGCTTTCGAGTGCTCTCAAACTCAACCATATTCGAAGAACCAAAAAAAAACCATATTCAAGGAATAACAAATCAAACTGTTCATTCTTCGACTGTTTTGGTTGGGGGAACGAAAATTTTTCCACGTAGCTTATAAATAAAATTGTAAAAAAAATCGAAACGGGCGCCGATGCCCTAAGGCCCTCCCCACTTGATAGAGATTGTACATAGAGAGATAAGAGCACACAAACGCTTGCACTTCCACCTCTTCGTCTTCCTTTCCTCTCTCTAATTCCTTTCCCTTTTCCAGAAATATGCTCTTGAAATTAACCATGCAAATTGCTGCATTGTCGTAAAATGAACTGGTGGTGCGGTGTTCCCGGCCATTTCCAGCGGTTATGAATTCTAACGCTACCGTCGTTGACCCAACAGCTCCTCCGCCGCCACAGGCTCCGCGGTCCTCTTTCAGCTGTGACCGCCATCCTGATGAGCAGTTCTCCGGATTCTGTCCGTCTTGCCTCTGCGAGCGGCTTACCACATTAGATAAGTCTTCCCCCAACACTCCCTCGTCTTCTCGCCGCCCATCATCCGCTTCGGCAGCCGCCGCAGCTGCCATTAAATCGTTATTCTCATCTTCATCTTCGAAACCCATCGCTAACACTAACTCTCTCCCACCGCCAGTCCCTCCTAAGCCTTCCAAACCCACCTCATTTCTGTCTGAATTGCGACGTACGAAGTCATTTTCAGCTACCAAGAATGAAGCTATTGGCCAGTTCTGCGAGCCCCAGAGAAAATCTTGTGACGTCAGGGTGAGAAACTCGAGCACTCTCTGCTCTCTTTTTGCTCTCGAAGTCGATAACAAGGGTACTGCTAAGAAACCCTCCGCTCCATCGTCTCAAAACCGCCCAGAGTATAGCCAGAATTCTAGAAATTACGAGTCTTGTGTTGCCAATAAGCCCGTTTTTGTCGAAACTGAAAATGAGGACGAATTTAAAGACGCAGAAAATATAGAAGCTCCCTTGGTGGATGATGATGGTGGTGGAGATGAAATAACTCCAGTCCTAGACTCCCATCTGGAGAATCTGATAAATGACAGCAAAACGGAGGCGAATAATGCTGGTGTAATCGAAGCAGAAGTTTTTAATACGAATAATTTGAAGCTTACGAAGGTCCACATAGATCTTGATGCCCGAGAGAAGAAGAGTTCTGGCGGAGGATTTTGGGCAGCTGCCTCGGTTTTCAGCAAGAAATGGCACAACTGGAGGCGGAAGCAGAAAGTTAAAAAGCAGAATAATGGAGAAAACCCAGGTGCATTACCCGTGGATAAACCAATCTCAAGGCAGTACCCGGAAACTCAGTCAGAGGTGGCCGATTACGGGTTTGGGAGGAGGTCTTGCGACACGGAGCCTGGGTTTTCGCTTGATGTTGGAAGGATCAGCTTCGACGATCCAAGATATTCGTTTGATGAGCCTCGAGCCTCTTGGGACGGGCATTTGATTGGTAGGACTTTTCCAAGAATTGCACCAATGATTTCTGTAATCGAGGATTCCCCAGTCACACATGTCACGCGGTCGGATATGCAAATTCCAGTGGAAGAGCCGACAACAATGCCAATAAACATTACTGATGAGAATGAAGTTGTGCCTGGAGGGTCGGCACAGACAAGAGAGTATTACTCAGATTCTTCTTCGAGGAGAAGGAAGAGTCTCGATAGGTCTAGCTCAATGAGGAACGCAGAAGCTTCCGTGACTGCAGATATTGACACTAAGGTGTGGCCCACATCTGCAGATTCCGTTCACAGGCCGAAATTATTGGTGAGGGAGAGTTTGAGGGATTCAATTTTGAATTCTTCGAGGGACGATGTTTCTGAGACTTTTGAGCTGCGTAATGGGTTTAAGGATGGTTTAAAAAATAGGGAACGAAAGGAGTCCAAAAAGTCTAGGAGTTGGAGTTGGAGGATATGGGGATTCATATACCGGCTTGGTAATGGAAACAAATTTGAACTTGAGCCTAGGTATGGTGGAATAAACAGCTTGGAGAGGTCATTTTCAGCGTCTTGGGAGGAGTTGAATCGGAGAGGGAACGGGGAGGGCCAGGAGGCCATGGGCGGATTGAATAGAAAGGCGTTTAGGAGCAATAGTAGTGTGAGCTGGAGAAACTCCAATCACTTTGGCGGATCATTTGGGAGCTTGAGGAAACCAAATCTTGAAACAAACGGAAGTGGGAATAAGTGGAGAGACGAGTTCGTACTGGAAAAGGATAGGAGTGCAAGATATTCTCCTAACCATATTAATAACGGACCATTGAGGTTTTACTTGACGCCCATCAGAAGTGGGCGAAGAGGTATAATCAAGCCCACTAACTCGCACTCGATCTCAAGAAGCGTGCTTCGTTTGACCGACTCAAGGTCTTCCATAGTTTAGTTCTTTCGATTTAGGTCTGTATATCTTTGCTGCATTTGTTGTGTGACTACATATACCACCTGGATTCTTGTTGCCTGAAGAGCATTGTCATCAGGATGGTATATTATAAGTATTTTTAATAATGAGAAAATCCCTTGTTTATCTGTTTCTGAGTGATAGAATCGTGATTCTTTAATGCCTGCATATTATCTTCATGATTTATCCCGTTATTATTCTGCCACTATATGCAACTGATAAATATTTGATGTCCGGAAGCTCTCACACACTTTATTGGATCTTGCCTTGAATTTTCCTTTCCATTTGGAAACTGTTTCAAATTTAGTCACAGTTTCTCTGCTATCCCAGCTCTCTTTGACTCGTAAAAGGCGAAATATAGGGGATAGGAACTAACACCATCATCACGTTGAGTACCACAACAGATCCAGTTCGAGCTCAAATTTTTTTAAACATGATATCCCATATGAATTATGAATTCAAAAAACCTGAAGCGGGTAAATTTAAGTTTTTAACCAATTTACTCCATTATTGTGATTTCGGCCTCTCTTTACTTTTATGTTGACAGTATTTCCGAAAGTGATGATTGTTTATTAGTCAGCAATGATTGCTTGTGCTGTTGTTAGTCTCTGTCAATGAAACAAAGCTAAGTGGATCATCCACCAATAAAGCGGAACTGGAAAACAATAATTCGGTCTTTGAAAAATACTGAAAATGGGCAGAGTAGTCTGTCACACTTTGATAACGTGACTTGGCTCAAAGAGAGTCCCCTGAGGTTTTGTTGGTGTGTGTCACAGAAAAAAAAACTATACGAGACTCGAGCTTGATCAAGGTACCACTTGCCATCTTGAACTGAAACTCAAATAACAGCTTGAGTAGCCCGATTTGGCCAAAACCGGGAATTGAGCTCTAATATATCTTCGGCCATATTAGCAGCTACTGGCACGTGCTCGACTTTGGTTGCACCCACCCATAGCTAAAGTCAGTTTTTTCGTTTTTTAATGTCACCTGAAGATAACCTCAGTTACGCTAGATTAACCACGTGAAAACGATAGTAGACCAACATGTGTAAGAATATTGGGTGTGAGATTAAAGTGTGGAGTAATGTATAGAAAGGAGAGTTTGTATCCTCGGAATGTGAATACGGATAGAGAAAAGGAACCTGAGATGTTTGACTGGGAAAAGTAAAATGAAGAAATTAAAGCTTGATAAAGTTTTTTCTTTTGTCCATCAGTATTTGAAGATTCCTGGATTAGTGTTTTACGATCGAGTTTTATATTTTTGGTTATGAGATTAACACATGTAAAAGCTCCAAAGTGGATGAAATTATTGAGATTACAAAAAAGGTGGCAAGAAAAACATCCCAACATGCTTAAAAAGGGAAGGGGGAAGAAAAGATAGAGGCTCGGAATCCAACAACATGCCAAACAATATAGACAATATTTGCCATTGTATAGTAGAGTAACTCAAGTCATAATTTAATATATAATAGTTAGCACTAGCTCAGCTTGCAAAATCTTTTCTAGATAGGCAGAAACTTCCGTAAGCAATATCAATTCTCTAATGCTGAAAAGCTCTATCCCACTCTCTAATGCTGAAAAGCTCTATCCCAAATAGTGGGAAGTCCGCAAGTACGTTGAGAAACAGGCAGAGTAATCCATCGTTAAAACTATAATGCAACTCTTTTAAGGGTTACGATCCTCTTATTCTAAAGAATGAGCTCTATCTTATTTTAGTAATATGCCTGGTCGAAGTATTTTCTTCTACTCCTATAATTAGTTAACTCCCTCAGACCTACCTAGTCGGTCCCTTGCACGAAGACCAGACAATTCGCGATATCAGGATAGCCATGAGAGGACAAACACGAAGACCAGATAATTCGCGATTAGGATAGCCATGAGAGGAGTGCCGTTAAAACAGCTAGAACTAGAAGAATAAGTGCATAACTGACAGAAAACGTAAGGTTCATCTATTTTCTTTTTTAAAAAAAACTTGTTGAGCAACGCAAAAACTATATTTAGATTCTACATAACTTTCAGGATCAATCCATCGTAATAAGAAATTTATTGTTGTAAGTCTGGTAAGTGAAGCATTTTAGGTAAGTTCTGAAAACTGTGTTCTTGAATAATAATCTATGCATAGATGGTTTATTTCAAGTTGTAGTAGATTAATACCAATTGGAGAAAAGCAGCTGATGATATGCTGGGAACAGTAAAAGATGCTACGAACGTAAAATCCAAAATAATAACACAATTTTGGGATATAAGATCTAAATGGATATGTTTATCCACCCCGGCAAGGTTTTGTAGATTTCTTCAAACCGGAAAGTGATCGTCCTGCTCCATTATCTGTTACGCTTTTCTTGCAACTTTCTTGTAAGTGTACCAGTTTGCAATCAACAGGTAAACAAAGAAATTGATGGAGCTGAGAATGGCTAGGAGCCAGTAAAAGTAGTCGAGACGACCTCTATTCAAGTTATCAGGGATCCAGCCGAGCCTGCCATGGCTAGTTGTCAATTTTGTCACGATTGTTACCAGCAACGTACTCAGATAGTTACCCAATGCATTAGTTGTGAGTGATAGCGCGGAGCACAAGCTTCTCATGGCATCAGGCGCTTGGTCGTAAAAGAACTCGAGTTGTCCGATAAATGTGAAAACTTCCGCACATCCAACAAGAAAGTACTGTGGGACTTGCCAAAAGATCGACATGGGAAGGGTCTCAAGATCATAGTAATTGTTTCTTCTAACATAATCAAGACGGACAACCTCGAGTATACCGGCAACAATCATTGCAAAAATGGAGATGACAAGCCCGATTCCCATTCTTTGGCGCTGCGTGAATCCCCTCTCATTTCCAGTGAATTTTCTTGCCTTTGGAATGATTAACCGGTCGTACACAAGAGTCCAGAATATGACACTTAACGTATCAAAAAGCGACAAGGAAGCTGATGGAATCTTGAAATTTGGGCCTATGTGTTGATCCATGGTGTTTCCTTGTAGAACAAACATTGTGCTCATTTGACTGTAGACAGTAGAGAAAACGATCCCAGAAGCCCAAATTGGGAGTAGGCGAATTACGGATTTAAACTCTTCAACCTGAGTCATCGTACAAAGTTTCCATGGTTGTCCTTTTCCTTTCGAATTATCGGTTTCAGTCTCCACTGCTGCCTTATCAAGGAACCTAATTTTCGATATGCTGCAGTTAGTGCCTCCATATTCAACATGTTGTTAATGTACTAATATCAAACGGTTCAATAATACTACCTGAACTTCTCGGTGTGCTCAAGTTTGCGGCTACCCTGAATGTCAGATTCCACATCGGCTGTCTCATAAAGAAGAGACTTATCCGAGGGAATATTTACGTGAATTTTTCTCAAGGATGCAACCAACACCTGAGCAATTCTAGTTAGGGGACTCCCTCCTGGTACTTGTAGCCGATACAAATGGCTTCCAAAGAAAAAAAATGCAACTGCAATGGCCATAGAAACTGCTGGAATCCCGAACCCCCAACTCCAGCCCACGTTCATTTGTATCCAAACCAAGAAAGATGAAGCTATAAGAGCACCAATATTAATCGACAGGTAAAACCAATTAAAGAAAGAACTCTTCCTCTTCTTTTCCTCTTCATCACTTTCATCAAATTGATCAGCACCGAAGGAGGAGACGCAGGGTTTGATTCCGCCAGTTCCAAGTGCAATCAAATATAGAGCCACAAAGAAGACTGCAGTTTGTGACGATGTAGGTTGGCAACCATTCTCACCACATTCTGGCTTTAGCCCATGAACTGAAGCTGATATCGTCAAAAGTGTCATTCCCTGTAACAAAAACAAAAAAAAACAGCTCATTGAATCAACATCAGATTTGGCCGACTAACAGAATCATGCTACTTGAGTAAAACCAGTTTGAAAATTTTACTATGATATAGAATATCAAAGGCACCATAAGATGAATAACATACAAAGACGTAGATCATAGAGAAAGTTGCAATGGTCCAGTATCTTCCAAGGTACGAATCAGCCAAGAAAGCACCGATAAGTGGAGTTATGTAGCAGGTTCCTGACCAATTTGTAACATTGTTCGACGCAGTCGCGTTCCCTTGGTTTAGCCGTAACTTCAGATAGTTTACCAAATTTGTGCCCATGCCATAGTACGCCAATCTCTCGCAGCTCTCAGTTACTGTTGAAAATACAAAATTTACCAATTATCATGCAACAAAAAATGGCACAACTTTAAAAAAGCACAATTAGAATAGAGACGAAAATCTCACAAAGAATGAACCGGCAAGCCTTCCAGTTCCCAGTTTTCTCCTTATCAGCTGGTCTTTTGTGGATATCCAAAGTCCCGTCATTTGTATTCACATGCTCTTCTCCCATGGCTGCAATCTTTTACACTTTACTCTGTACTGGCAATTACATCACATAGAATCTGTTAGAATCAGCCACCAAACAAATATAGAGCAAAACTCTACATAAGAAAAAGCATGGCTGACAAAATCATACGTCAATCGTCCATAGAGAGCGACAACTTTAATTTTTAATAACTATGTTCGAATAGAACATCATATCAATCTAGCTAGAGGAGTCTTAATTAAAAGGGAGAAACATAATACAATTCTTGATCATGAATCCTTGAACATGACAATTTAGTTGTCAATTATCTCAGTTTCTAAGTTACCACTGATTGTAAACTGATGTTTCTTCATAGAATTTCTAAGATTATACATACCTCTTTCAAATAAAAAAAGGACCTTTTGAAAAGTCCATGATATCTTACAAAAACTGCTGTATTAAATAACATATTTATGCATATAAAGGGATCCAGACGATCTGAAAGTAGGGCAGCACATTAAATTTAATAGTACGAGGATGTTTAAGACAAAAGTTAAACCCAAAGCTCTTGATACGGTCTAGATCCATTAAAATATTCATGGAATCTCATAATCAATCACCAATCTATGAAGAAAGCAAAATGGGAAGAGAAAAAGATAACTTTCAACAAAAAACAATGATAACAAATTCCTAGAACCCACCACGCAGATCTTTACACGGATTCAAACAGAAAAAAACCAAAGATTCTCAAGAAAAACAAAAACCCACAAACTTTCGGAAACAAACTTGAACCCTGATATCCCAAGAAGCGTATAAAAAGCGTAACATGCAGAAGACGACAAGTCTACAAAAAAAAGTTGCAACTTTTTAATAGAAAGTAACAAAATGATATAGTACCTTGATTATTATCAAGAAAGATTTGATCAAAACAGATGAGCAAATCTCTCAGAAATTTTAAACAGGGAAAGAGATTGCATGCGAGGAAAACCGGGACAAAGATGTTATCCGGTTCCCGCGTGTATTCATACACACACAGGAGATGCATCGTAGATTGGGAACTGTGCACAGTAATCGTAAATGTATCATCATTATGACAATATTAATTAATTAATTAATATACTGGTTAGCAGATTGTATTGATACTAGCAATTCTGCCACTCAACGAATCCCTAGAAGTGCGGGAAATTATTTCTGTTTTGCTAATATTAAAAGTTTCTCCCGCAACTCGTTCATGAAATCATGTTACACATTAATAATGTGACAAATATAAAGTTTTTAAATTATTTCATACGCTTATTTTCTAGCAATCGGGTAATTTAAAACTGGAAATTAAATTCAAAGAGTATTATCGACATTTTTAATCAAATAATAATAATTTTAATCGAGGTTGGGTCATTCTACGACAATTTATTTCACTCACTATATATATTTTCCATATAACAAGTTCAAATATTATTGTTTATGGATATCTCACCACCGCCGCCGCCGCCCCAACCATGAGATAACTTAACAAAATCGAAGATCACCTGTACGTCACAATTTGGTTTCTACCTAAAAAAAGAATGTAGACATAATAATTTAAAATACTGATAGTAATATATTATATTATTACAAAATTAGTACATAATTTTTAGGGAAATAAACAAATTCATCGAGATATTACATGATTTATACTATTATATAGAAAATGTACGTTGTTTTAGAAAATATCCAAGCATTTAGAAACTCGAAATAATAAAGAAGTTAGTACAGTAATGTAGGAAACATTTCATAATTTTAATTATAACTTGACTCAAATATCATAGTTATCATTATATTAAATTACAATTATCAGTAATACTTTTATAATTAATGGTAAGGAGTTGAATTTCATTACTTGATTATATAATTTAGTTTTTTTCCCCAAATTTTCCTTACAAAGGAGTAAACAAACATTTCAGTCTCGTAAGTTCGCTTTATATTGTTGGTTTTTAGTCTTAATTCGTTAGACTATTGACGTGACAACGAACATTTCAATAATTTTATGATACCATATTATCGTTTTTCTAGAGACGTAAAACTAAAAACAAACGAAAAACAAAGTTACGAGATAGATATTCATCGTTGACAAGTTAATTAAGTTATGAAAATGGAACAAACGACAACTTACAAGACCAATTGGAAATGTTATTGAGAAGGTAATGATATTGCTAAAGAGTTGTTCCAAATTAGTTTAGTTGTAATGATGAATTTTTAGACGAGTTTGTTGAGCATAGCATACCCAATTGCTGGCGCCGATTGTACTTTTTCTTAGCTTTCAAACTATATAAATTATTTTCCCCTTTTTTAAGATTTCATCGATCATATGTGACTCTGAGTGAGTGCTATCCCCCAACTATATTCGTTATCACCTCATATATATTATTAGATTTGGATTTAATTTGTTCTCTTCATCAACAAATATATATCTAAAAATCAGAAAGTTTCAGGGAAATTTTTAATTTGGTCTTTTATATTTGTCTATTTGCGATTTTGGTTTTTCTGCATTATCGATTTTTAGTTTTAGTCCGTAATATTTTTCTGTTGCAATTTTAATTATTTTTCGGACTTGGAGATGACGTGACACTGATATAGTTCTAATGAAGGGCTGATGTGTGTAGTGAAATCAGCATTAGTCCAGATAAAAAAAATTAAAATTCCCAAAAATTAGAACATGTGAGAATAAAACTAAAGTTTGATAACATAGGTGACCAAAAGCGTAAAGAGACAAACATGCCGACATAAAAAAAAATTTAAATTACAATTTCATCAGGCATGAATTTTATGCCGATGAAATTAACTATAATAATTAAGGTACTAATTTATAATTAGAAAGTCCAACTAATCTCCCATTAAACGAAACTACTTTATGTGACAATTAAGAAATGAATATAAACATATAATAGTTTATAAAAACCTTAATTTTTGCTACGAAATCTTAATTTTAAAGGATCCGTGCATGGTTTCACCTAACGTTGGAAAAAACGACGTTATGGCAGCAGTGTTTCCACACTTGATTGTCAGCTATAAAATGTTGCGTTGCCCCGTCAAGATTGAATGCAACAATCACCAAAGACATATCAACTGCAACCAAGCTGCACTTCTCTCATTTAATTCTTACACACAAACCAGTAAAATTCACAGATGGATTCATGGGTTCGAGTTTTGATCCTCGTATCATGTTTGTTCCCCGTGTTAGTCGAGTCGAGGACTCGCCATTATAAATTTAATGTAAGTATATGCAAATTAATCTTTGATCATTCGATTATTATGTATGTCTTCTCTTTAATTATCTGCTTGCCGGCTGGTTCTATAATATATATATTATAGATTTGGATAATCTACTGTGGTTGAAAACACAACACCTGGTGATGTGCATTTTTACACAAGATGATCAATTGATCATCTGATGGACCTCACACAATGTCAGATAAAATTGAAAAATTGTCAGAAGAAACGAGATGATCAACTGATCATCTCGTGTAAAAAGTTCACAGCACCAGGTGCTGTGTTTTCAGCCATAGCAGAGGATCCGAATCCATATATTATCTTGCACATTCCGACAATGTGCATATAAATAATGTCAAAACTGCAAAATTTAGGGAAAATTGAATCTTTCGTCCTGTATATTTTTTGGACATGCTGTTAAATCTTCGTTTTAGTATGCTATCTTTGTGTTTTTGGCAAATTTAATATTTTTCCTACGTGGTGATGATGTGGCACTAATGCGACATTGACGTGTTTAGTGCAACATAAATACTCACGATGAAAAATGACTAAAATAGTTAGAAATCGGAAGATAAAAGACTAAGACTGAAATTTGATAACACCAACAAAATCACAAAAAAAAAAGCATATAATTAATAAGACAAAAAAGACAATTTCTCATATATTAATTGTGTTGCAGTGTTTAATTCAATTTTTGTCAAAACTGCAAAATATAAGGTTGTTGGCTTGAAGTAGTAGCAAATGGAGTTAAAAAGTCAAAATTGTTTAGTTCAACCATTTGCAAATTTCCAGATATTTATTTTAAAATGTATAAAATCTCTACCAATTTCTTTTTTCAGAGAAACGTACTAACTCAACACTCACATTTCCAGTAGTCCATGCATGCAAAATTAATAATAATAGTAAATACGTAACTTGTTCTGGTACACAGGTGGTGATGAAAAATGTCACTCGTTTGTGCTCATCCAAATCCATCGTGACCGTCAATGGACAATTTCCGGGCCCAACCATCTATGCTCGGGAAGGCGATACAGTCGTCGTTAAGGTCATCAACAACGTGAAATACAACGTTTCAATCCACTGGTAAAACATGCAGTAATACAATTTGTTTGGTGTCACTTGAATGCGTCGATCATCAAATACAAAATATGTACTGTAGCCTAATATATGTATATTTGTAACTGGATGGATATATCAAGGCACGGAGTCAGGCAACTCAGGACAGGGTGGGCGGATGGGCCAGCATATATTACACAGTGTCCTATCCAGACAGGGCAAACCTATGTGTACAACTTCACCATCACAGGCCAAAGGGGAACACTACTCTGGCACGCGCATATTCTATGGCTCAGAGCCACCCTGCACGGTGGTTTAGTCATTTTGCCGAAGCTTGGTGTCCCGTATCCTTTCCCCAAACCCAATCATGAGACCGTTGTCATCTTAGGTAAATCCATGGGACTTAAGTAATATTCTATGGTGGTTCCAAAACATACCAATATTCGCTATATATAGTTATTGATATTAGTTTCGATAATTGAATATTATGAGATGACTGAAGTCGCATGTACTTGATTTGTAGCTGAATGGTGGAAATCAGATACTGAAGCCGTGATCAACGAAGCTATAAAATCCGGCCTGGCGCCGAATGTCTCGGATGCTCACACAATCAATGGCCATCCAGGTCCCGTCTCTAGCTGCTCCTCCACAGGTACCAAAAACCAAATCTAAGCACAACAATATATGCACAAAATAATTCCAGTTTAGGATATTTCATCAAACAGTACTATATATGTCTCTATGTTTTCCAGTTGGATTTACACTAAATGTTGCGCCTGGAAACACATACATGCTGCGCCTGATCAACGCTGCACTGAACGAAGAACTCTTTTTCAAGATTGCAGGCCACAAAATGACTGTAGTAGAAGTCGATGCCACTTACGTGAAACCCTTTAAAACAGACACAATCTTGATCGCACCAGGTCAGACCACCAACGTGCTCGTGGCAGCTGACCAGGGTGTTGGAAGGTACATGGTGGCAGCGTCAACGTTCATGGACACAGCTATTGTCGCGGTGGACAACATGACGGCCACCGCGACTTTGCATTACTCCGGCACACAGGCTAGTTCTCCTACCACATTATCAACCCTGCCAGCAAGAAATGCCACGCCAGTTGCTAACAGTTTCACAAACTCGTTAAGGAGTCTCAACTCCAACAAATATCCAGCGAAAGTCCCACAAAAAATCGATCATTCTCTGTTGTTTACCGTCGGGCTGGGGATCAATCCGTGCTCCACTTGCAAGGCAGCAAACGGGAGCCGCATCGTGGCCTCGCTAAATAATGTCACGTTCGTGATGCCGAGTACTGCTCTTCTACAAGCGCATTACTTCAAGATTAAGGGAGTTTTCACCACTGATTTTCCCGGGAATCCACCATTTAAGTTCAACTATACCGGCAACCCTCCTTCCAATCTAGGGACTACGAGTGGAACAAAGGTTTACAGGGTTTCTTACAATGATACAGTTCAGGTGGTTTTACAAGATACTGGAATTATCGCGCCGGAAACCCATCCCGTTCATCTGCACGGATTCAATTTCTTTGCAATTGGAAAAGGGTTAGGAAATTATAACCCAAATACAGATCCTAAGAACTTCAATCTTGTTGATCCTGTCGAAAGGAACACAATCGGTGTGCCATCTGGTGGGTGGGTAGCCATCAGATTCCGAGCAGATAATCCAGGTATATAAATATCTATCTATCTTGGACTCAGCGCCACTTGACTCTAGTAGAGTGGAACAATTTAATGTATTTAATTAGAAGAACAAACTAACAATTGTAGCGCGTAAAATTTTCAGGAGTCTGGTTTATGCATTGCCATTTGGAAGTGCACACGACATGGGGGCTGAAAATGGCGTTCTTGGTAGACAATGGAAATGGCCCAAATGAATCCATCATCCCACCTCCTAAAGATCTGCCAAAATGTTGAATCTAAATAATGCAAAATTTGTATGAATATAAACTTTTCGTTCGAGTGTAATTTTCATTTGCAAGAAATGGTAAGTCTTAGGCCAAATAGTTTGAAGAAACCAAGAATATAGGATGGCATGAGTTGTGATAGCTGCTAAGCTCTAGTTTTGGATTTTTCTTTCCTGTTTTTATCAGTGCTAAGCTTTACTGTTTCTTGAGTAAAAGTAAAGTTTGCTCAAGTGGAAATCATTAATTACATGTTGATTTTTTGTGGGATTTTACACATGCAACATTATCCGATGTTATAGAATTCATTAATTAAATAAAGATAAATAGAAAATCCGTTTTCAAAATCAAATAGTTTGAAAAACAAACAAGTTTATATATTTGGGATGGATAAAATAATAAATAATTTTAAAAACTAAAGTTAAAAATAACTAAAAAAAAGGGATAATTCATCATATTTACTATACACTAGTGATTTAAATCTTAAATTTTTACTTTTGCATAATCGAAAAGGTGAATGGTTTAAAGAATTAATAAAATCATATAAAAAAGATACCTAAGATAATTATTCTCTATCAGATTATTTAATAATAACATTATTATATATCTAACAGAAATTTAAGCTGTATGAAAATATCCCACGATGGTTTCTTACCTCAACCACGTACATAAATCGCAGTTCCATATTTAATAAATAAATTCTTTCTTGGTTCATTTTTCTAACGTCAACCATTAAATCCAACCATTAAATCTAACATAAAAACTCTTATGAAACGATCTCACATATCAATTTTGTGGATCAAATATCTTATTTGGGTCATCCATGAAAAAGTATTACTTTTTATGCTAAGAGTATTACTTTTTATTATGAATATCGTTAGAATTGATCCGTTTCACAGATAAAAATTTGTTAGACCGTATAACAATAGACTTACTCTAAATCTAGTCATGACTTTTTCCTGTCATCATTAATTGTCAGCTAAAATTAATAATATATAAATCTCGAATTTATTATTTCAGGAAAAAATATATATATCGAAATTATTACGATGCTTCACAATCAGCATAAATTGTGTATCGGTAATCGTTACGTGGAAGATGGAGAAATATATATATATATATATATATATATGTCCCCGAAGAAAGACAGGCTTGCGGTCCCTAAATGCAAAAGCTGCAAATTCCAGAGCCAACAACTTCTGTTTATTTTTAGGTAAATTTATTTATTTAATACAATTCATGCAATGCAGTCAATCGGCAACCAATAATTGATAAAGAAAAAATTTATATCAATATTATTATATTTTGAAAAATAATTTATATTATTATGTAATATAATTTAATATACTGTGTATAGAAATTTTCAAGAAACAAAGAGCTAGAGAACCTCGAACGAATACTAGTTAACAATTTTTTTTTAGGTGATAAGCAGTACTGGGAAAAATCACTAATAATTGAACGTCCATTTAATCAATTAATTGTACTTATAATAGTACATATATATCCTTGTGGAAAACATTATACGCTACCGGCAGTAACAATAGTTAATTATATTTAAAATTAATTATCAGATTTATCAATTTAAATCTTTTTTTAGTTGGGGCGATTTTTTCGTGATTGTTCTCGAAGTTCACTATGAATCTTTAAGAATTTATTATGAGATTTATGGACACTATCTAATAGTACGAAGTGTAAAAAAAAAGAAATTCTTTTTATATACATTTGAACAACTGGTGGTCATATTTCTCTTTATCGAGAAATCGAATAAGCCATATAGAGATTTTCTCAGGCCTGTTCATAATATTTCGTCCAGAACTATAAGTGTCAATTTAACATCTTTTATATACATATAATCTTGATGTCCCCTTAGAAACCTAAACATGTAGTATTTAAAACTTAACTAAATTATTTATGTATTCAACTCGAGTCGAGCTTGAATATTCATTTGAATAACATTTAAGTAAATTTAAAATTTTATTGTAGCTCGAGTTGGACTCGAGAATGACATCCTTCTCAATCATAGGGTAAAGTTCATTATTTCATTACATATGTTTGTACATTGATTTTTTTTTTTTTTTTTTGGAAGTGTTTATTTTTTTTAAAAAAAAAACACCAAATATTCAGTGACTATTTAAATAATCTTTCAAAATAAACTCAGTTATGAGACATCCACAAGCTTCACAGCTGGAGACAGGGTATGGAACAATTTTAATGTACATTATATTGAGGAAGAACCCGTTATATGACCCGACCCACTTGAGTATAATGTAGAAAGTAAAATTTATAATTTTAAAAAAAATTATATTTATAATTAATAACAAACAATGAGAGCTTCTAAATGGCCTCTCCTTTTCGCTCTCAAGAGGGAGTATGTCTCTTGTGAGACGGTCTCATGAATCTTTATCTATAAGACGGGTCAATTCTACCGATATTCACAATAAAAAATATTACTCTTTTACTCTTAGCATAAAAAGTAATATTTTTTCATGGATGACCCAAATAAGAGATCTGTCTCACAAAATACGACATGTGAGACTGTTTCACACAAATTTTTGTCCTCAAAAGGAGGAAGATATTCTTGAATGAAACACGAAGAAATCAAAGCAATCCACAGAAAACCAAATGCATGGAATCGAAAGGGACGTGATAAAGAGCAATTGCACGCCAAATAACCATATAGAGACCAACAGGAACCCTCTGTCAAATCCACCCGGAATCAAAAACTAATTTAAGGATACTCTATTGGGCAAGGATACGAATGCAAACACAACCATATACCCGGATGATGAAGGAATAATCTCAGATTATGAACATGAAGAAAGCGAAGAATGGACTGAGGAAGATGGATGCCCGTAGATCAGACTAACGCAGGAGGAAAAAGCAAGACAGTGTAGGCCATGGCGTCAAACCTTGATAGTTAAAGTGTTGGGAAGAACTATCGGATACAATTACATGTTCCGACGTATCAAGACTTTATGGCAACCTAAGGCTATGATTGAAATGGTAGCCATTGAGAATGACTACTACATAGTCAAGTTTGCATCAATAGATGACTATGAGCATGCAAAATATGAATGACCATGGATGATAATGGATCACTACTTGATCACAAAGGAATGGACTCCTAATTTCAACCCGCTCATGGAAAACACTGAGAAACTATTGGCATGGGTCCGTTTTCCATGCCTACCGATCGAGTACTACAACAAAGAATTTCTAATGAAAGTTCGCCGCAATATCGGTAGGCCGATCAAAATCGATCAAGCCACGAGTCTAAAATCAAGAGGCAAGTTTGCAAGAATATGCATCGAGGTGGATATAACCAAGACACTCTTGGCTAAATTCAAGATCCGGAGAAGAATTATTAGATTGAATATGAAGGCTTGCATCTGATTTGTTTCCATTCTGGAACTCATGGCCACCACAAAGAGCAATGCTCGAGCATAAAGGTCGTCGGAGAACGTGATACACCACCGGATAAAGAAGGGACAGAGGACGGTGAGAACCAGATTGGGAAAGTTACTCATCCAGCAGAATTCAAGGACAAATTTGGGCCGTGGATGATGATATCACGCCATATTCGGAAGGCTGAGAAAGGTAAGGATATGAGCAACCCGAAATTTGGGAACAACGACAGAAGAAAAGAAGGCAAAGATTTGGGGGGGCAATAATTACCAAAATAATAACTCCAGATACGAAAACTTGGTAATGGAAGAGGACACCAATAAGGAACCATATATGGATGGCCCCGAATTAATTTATGAAGGCCCGAGTACCCATAGAATAGGAGCTGGCACAGGTAGAAAGCCCAATGTACAAGTTAATTACAAGGAGCTAGAAACCACTGGCACTGAAAGAGGCCGCATGAATGATATGAAGAACCAGCCACAACACAGGGACATGAGCAGAGGACGACAACATTGACAAGATAAATCCCGACAAGCGGCTGCGGAAGCGGAACATGTGGTTATCCGGGGATCTCAAGGAGGGACAGTTATAGACCGACATGTGGTAAGAAATACAATAATGGAAGATAACATGAATACTGATAATCTATTCAATATTGTTGGAGTTGGAGAACACCATCAAGATCCACCATCACAATACGAAGGAAAAAATGTGAAAATGCAAGAAGAAATCATGCATGGGGAAGAAGAAATGGTCAAGGAGACACCATGGGGTGAACTCCCTGGCCAATGATAGACTAAGAAAAGTGGATGATACAGGGGCTCTCGCCTCACTTTGAGGTGCACACATATTTCTAACTCTATTATGAATATGAATTTATTAATCTGGAATTGTCAGGGCGTAGCATCGAAAGCTACGAACAGAGTTATTAAAAACATGCGGAAAAGACTTAATCCCATTATTCTAGGACTACTGGAGCCCCGCGTTTCTTTTTCTCACACAGATGAGATTTGTAAGAAGATGGGATTTGAGAATTGGTTGCGAGTTGAAGCCACGAGTTTCAGCGGAGGAATTTGGGTCTTTTGGCAAGATACTATCAACATGGAGATAGTTCATACTCACCCACAATTCGTCGTGACTCAGGTCAAGATAGATAATAAAGATCCTTGGTTCTTATTCATTGTGTACGGAAGCCCCAATGCTACACTTCGAAAAAAGTTGTCGCAGGACCTTGACTTAGAAAAACTAAACATCCAAGGACCATGGTGCTCTATTAGGGACTATAACTCCGTGATAACAAAAGGCGAAGTTGCCTCATGAAAGAAGACTACACACCATCGAAGTGTAGATTTTACGGAATGGATATTCAACCAAGCAATGATAGATATGGGATTCGAGGGAGCCAAATACACATGGACCAGGGGACTAAGCTCGGATACATACAACAGTGATAGACTGGACAGAGGGTTGTGCAACCTAGAATGGAAGGAGATGTTCCCGGAAGCCAATGTCATTCACCAACCAATCATTCAATCAGATCATTCCTCGTTGCTAATCAAACTGTTCGACAGAAAGCAATTAGGTTGTAAATGGGGGTATCGATTTCAGGTAGCATGGCTCACTCATGAGAACTTTCCGGATGTAATCACGGAGGAATGGGATATTAAAGAACCATTGGAAGACAATATCGTGAAGATGGCCAACGTTCTGCCCATATGGAATAAAACTACATTTGGAGACATCCACAGAAATAAAAGGAGGCTTATAGCAAGAATTGAAGGCATCCAAAGAAGCCTGAACATCCAACCAAGCAGAGGGTTGATCAAGCTAGAAAAAAGGCTCAGAGATGATCTAGACATGGTGTTACAACAAGAAGAACTCCTGTGGTACCAGAAATTGAGGGAGTATGGATTATATCAGGGGACAGAAACACAAAATTCTATCATCCATCCACACTTGCACGACGCAGCCGAATTAGGATTGGCGCACAATTGATAGTGGAGGAGGAAAAGACCAACAATTAGAGACTGTTTAAGATATACTGTCGTTAAAATTAGTGACGCCTTTGTCAAAAATAGTCGTTAATTAGCGACAGTTTAGACATAATCCGTCGCTAATTTTTTAGTAAAATAAAAAATTATTTTTATAATTTAATAAATCTAAAAAAAACTTAAAATCTGACTATGCTAACAATATTCATGATTTTAACTAACACTTAAAAATTTACCTAAAATTGAAACGAAAAACTTAACCTAAATCGAAACTCAAATCGTTTAAGAGAGAAAAATTTTAAGTGTTGTGAATTAGAGGAAAATGGACTTTTCAGGGATATTTATAAACAATTTACGACGATTTCTGGAGCGACGGTTTTTTATTAAACCGTCGCTAATAGATTAAACAGTCGCTACTAGCGACGGTTAAGCAAAATTTGTCGTTATTAGCGACGGATTTTCATTAAACTGTCGCTAATTTAAAAATTGCGATGGTTGTATTAAAATCGTCGCTAAATATAGCGACGGTTTAAGCGAAACCGTCTTTTAAGCAAAACTGTCGCTAAATATAGCAATCGTTTAAGAAAACCGTTGTTGTTTGTCCAAAAAACACGTTAATTGACAAAGGTTTTCTAAAACCGTTGTCGATGACCCTAAACAAATGCTCAAAGACAACAGTTTTTAGAAAACCGTTGTCTTTTAGAGTTTTTTTTAAGTAACAAAAACCGTCGTCTTTTGGGTGTTGTTAAACCCATATTTTCTTGTAGTGCTTGGGTACAAAAAGGTGGAGCTCGGGATAGATTCAACAATAGTAGTGCAGTGGCTCCATGGTGAAGTGGCTCCTTGCTCGCCATCGTCCAACTTAGTCTATTGTTGTCAAAAGTTACTCGCGAAGGAATGGGAAGTTCGGGTGCATCACATATATAGAGAACTAAACAGAGCGGTTGACTTCTTGGTATCGAAATCACTAAATTACGACAAAGGCTGGAGAAGTGTCGGGACCCTCGCCAAGGTTGAGGAAGATTATCGATGAAGACAAGTTAGGAATAAGTAGACACAGGAGAGTGCCTAGAAATAGTTTTATGTAACTGATATTCCATCCGGAAGAACAAAAAAAAAAAGAAATTATATTTATTATTATTTTTTCTTTAAAAAATCAATTATATAACATTTTGTCCCCATCCAATGATTTCATATATCAGTCTCCATCTCTTCTTTTATAAATTATAACACAAATTTTCTGGGTTGTTCTGCTCTAACATCGTTCCCTCTACTCTTAACAAACAAGTACGAATATAATTTGAACATTGATTCACTTCTTCGAACTCAGTAATCAGCTTCAAATACTTTAAACGAGAGAAACAACAATTTTTCGTGACTTTGATTTTAACTCGGGAATAATTTTTCCCTGTTCAATGGACGTTTAATCTGTGAATACTGTAGTTTTGTCCATCACACGACGGCTCTATAATGTTTTCTGTCACAGGTTCACTGTATCTTTCCTCATTTTGTCCTCTTCCTTTGTCCGCCTATTGTATTTTCTGTGTCCACATTTTTTCAACAGTTTCTTGAAATTTTCCTTGGGCACAGGAAAGTCGAGTGGCCTTTCCAAGATTCCTCACCATGTGTGTGAAAAAAAGTAGTATTCAGATTCCTATTTTTTGACTTAATGCACTAGCTAGCAAATCTCCACTTATCTATATCTACTCTTGTATTGGCTGCTAATTCCTTTGCTTCAATTCCAGGTGGGATTTTTGTTTTAGGAAATTCACCTCACTAGGTGGTTAAATACAGACAATGAACAGAGAAACGCTGCAGCCATGGATGAGGACATCAGACTGGTTGTTCGAGGAAAATAAGGTGATGACGAAATGGACACCCGAGGAAAATAAAAGATTTGAAAATGCACTGGCGTTCTTCGATAAAGATACCCCGGACAGGTGGTACAATGTGGCGGCCATGATTCCTGGAAAGACGGTAAGTGATGTGATGAACCAGTATAAAGAATTGGTAGAGGATGTTAGTGATATAGAAGCGGGGCTAATCCCAATTCCAGGTTACGCGAACAACACTTTCACCTTGGAGTGGGTGAGTAGTCACCCCTGTCAGGGATTGAAACCATCGTATAATCCAGGCGGGAAACGGAGCTCTTCGATTCGGGGTTCGGATCACGAACGGAAAAAAGGGGTGCCCTGGACCGAGGAGGAACACAGGTGACTAAATTGATTATACTTTTCTTGATTTTTGATTTCTTCTTGTAAGACCTTACTTATTTTCAAGGCGTCAGGCAATTTCTGTTGGGCCTGAAAAAGTACGGAAAAGGGGATTGGAGGAACATTTCGCGCAACTTCGTGACAACGAGGACCCCGACACAGGTCGCGAGTCATGCTCAGAAGTACTTTATCAGGCAGGTTTCTGGGGGCAAAGACAAGAGAAGATCAAGCATACATGATATCACAACTCTGAATCTTCTGGAAGCCGATTCTTCATCTCCTGATAAAGATCTAAACAGGCCTGATTCGCCGCATAAATCAGCCTTAATCTTGAAATCCCAACAAAATCCAGACGAAATCACAGGTTTTGTGCCGGAAATGTACGAGTCTAATGTTCTGCAACCTCCAGGGTCGATGATGGGCTTCGTTCCTGGAAACAGCGGATTGATCATCACTCATTTGCCAGGGAATTCTTCATTTGGATTCAACCTTTATAATAGTGAAACTTTCCAGGTGCAACGCGCGCAGCAAAATTGATTTTTACATCACTGAAAAGCTGATTTTGCTAGGAGACTTAACTAGTACTCCATACATGTCATGTCAGCAAGATTTCATCAACCTTGAATTATAAAGAAATTATGATTTTAATTTTCAGCTGTTCACGATGAAAAATCTCCAACTTACGAATGCAAATATTATCAGCAAAAAATATATCAAAACCGAAACATAACTTCCCCCGGTTGAACTTAGATTCTTACTCTCTGGTTGTCCTATGATTCCAACTTGACCGCATATAATCTTTTCCATGATTTGATGAATTAAAACAAACGCAAGCATCTCATGCTCAGATCCTACTATCTTTTCTTTGTTACATTTCTTCGAATCTCTCTGTCTCCCTGCTTTTGGGCGGGTTTTGAATCACATTTATGATTAAAAAAAAAAAAATTTAACCAATGAGACTAACCAGGGATCAAATCTAGTGTTCAACGTGTTTTGACAATCCACACAATATCTTTCATAGAATATTGATACTGATAAGTAATTCTCCAAGCATTTCGACCATATTTTTTCCTTCCAGTGCATTTAAAAGTTAAAAATTTTCCATTTACTCTATTTGATTTTGGGTTATAGAAATTATATTTTAAAAACATATTTCTTGAAATTCAAACAATTCTTGAATTCAAAATACAAGTTACACGTAAAGTCCTCCTAGAGGATATATATATATTTTTTCTCTTGGATAAAATGAGGGTGTAAGATTTGTCTACATCTAATCTAATTATGCGTGATTTGAACCCAAAGTTTGAGGTCTCACTCTTACCACTATGGCAAAAATGCTTGCCCGGAAGATAGAGTAGAGTAAACATCTTAAAAAGTTGGGAGAACTAATAGTCCTTTAACCTTTAGATATGAATCTAAAGAGGGAAGTCAAATCCCATTATTCCTCCTCCCAATAAAGGGCTCCGAACCAAATTATAAGTCAAAACGGCATTCGTAGATTGCATGCTCTTATTTGCTATATTTTTCCCACACTACTTTCTCTTCTTGTTTGCTAACTAATGGTAATAACTCTAGGATTGATCCTAACAAGAAACCTATAAAATTTATTACAAATTTTAGAACCAAAAAAAAAAAAACAATCATAAAATTTGAAATCTATCTCTATTTGATCGGACACAATCAAAATTAAATCTTGTTGTTCTTATATACTGTTTTAGGTCCCTCCACAGCCACTAGGTACATGAGCAAAATTCTCATGAAAACGACCTCTTTCGGGAAATGACAAACCAACCGCACTCTCTATTTTTCTTTTTTCAAATGGAGCCCCCCCTCCTTTTTTTTCTTTCTTGCAAGTTGCCCCATTTGAAGAACTTTACTACTTTATTCTTAATGATCATGATATTCCTCCTTAAGTATATTTAGACCATATACCTTATCTTACAACCTAAAATAATTTTATGTCTGTGATCTTTATTCTTATTCTCACTAGATTCTCGTACCCTTTTTTTCAACTCGCATTTTCTAATTAATACCTTGGAACATCATAAATTTTTTGATGGTATGCATGCTAAGTTTGCATGAAATAAGCTATTTTTACAATCAATCAATACTAAATCCACACAAATATACATAATTTTTTTAAAAAAAACCAAAAATCTATAATTTGCACGACACGTTGAAGAACTGAAAAGTAATATTAATTTTCATGTGAAAGAAAGAAAGAAAGAGGGAGGAGAGAATTAAGGGATGGCCGACTAAATCCTTGTGGCATAAAGTAATACTTGTCTATGGTGCTTTCCTTGTATGCCCCACCAAAATATGCACACGAATAAATTTAGTGGAAGCTGCTTGTGAAACATATCTAAGGAAAGGTAGAATAGAAAGAACATGCAAAATCATGTATTATCATCGTTAAACATGAAAAATGATTCTTTATTTAAAGGTAAAATCAAGATTCATATATGTATACGTGTCAAGTGTGGGAAGTTTGACTTGATGAACAAAATAAAGATATTTGTGCGGTTAAATTCAAGATGTATACAAAATAATTAATTTCCATAAAAGTACTAAAGCTCATCCGGCGCACAACAATATCGAGTTGATGGAGTAGATGAATTTTTTATCGATATAATTTACCTTGTTAATGTGATTTACATATTTTTACGTCAGTTCGAAATTTACCAAATATACATCGAAAAATAGATGTCGTGGGTTCTAAAAATAGAAGTGAGTCGCCACTTACAAATTTAATTTTCATATAAGTGCATGTTTTTGTTCCATACATTGCGTGGAACTGAATCGATTATTATGATTTACAATTATTGCGAATAAATGCGGTGATCAGTATGACACCTCACACGGCCCACAAACAATAAAACGGAACAGTGATAATTTCCATTATGTAAAAAGCAGGCCCATTTCCACAGAAATATGGATCATTTAGAGCCCACCCGGATTTGGGCCCATTTGATTTTAATCTTACAATTTAATAGTTTTATATAATATTTAATATAATACTAGTTACTCTGCACACGTGATACGTGTGTGTATAATTTTTTTTTATAATTATCGATGGACTAAAGTGAACTTTGACAAATTATGGAGGGACTAAATTGATATTTGAATTGTTGAAATAAAAAAATAATAAAAATAAAAGTGTGTATTGAAATTTCAAAAAAAACAAAACAAAACAAAAGTGTGATATTAGTATCATATAAGAGTAAAGTTGGAAAAAAATGTTGGTGTTCTTCCTAGATAATTACTATGATGTCCTCAACTTTAATAAAATAGAATAGATATTAATATTATTTATGTTATATGCTTTATTTATCAAGTCTTGCTTTTGTTATGATATTTTTAAAATTAAGTATTAGATTATATTTAGTAAGATGAGTTTTCTATAATTATGAAAATTTAATCACATTATATTAAACTAAATCAAAGTATAAATAATTAATATTTTAATAAACAAAACAAGATATTTTTCATTTTTGAAAGAGTCAAATTCAATTAAAAAAAAGTATTTACACTAAAACCAAAGATGTGAGGGGAANAAAAAAAAAAAAAAAAAAAAAAAAAAAAAAACTACACCAAAAACTAGTCAGAGAAGGACGACGGCATGTTGAAACTCTTAGGTTTCCTGGAAATGATCACAAATTTTGTTAATTGATATTATAAAAATCTTTATAATGCGAAATTCTAATTTCATGCAATATTTACTCATAAAGAAAATAAAGTCAAATTGTATTTATCTTCCACGTGTAAAGATATTTTTCAACTCTATAATAACTTGTGTGAGACGGTCTCACGGGTCGTATTTTGTGATACAGGTCTCTTGTTTGTATCATTCACGAAAAAAAATATTATTTTTTATGCTAATAGTATTATTTTTATTATGAATATCGGTAGGATTGACCCGTCTCACAGATAAAGATTCGTGAGACCGTCTTACAAGAGACTTACTCATAAAAAATCAGGCATATATATCCAATTTGTAAAAAATTTCACTTCTAGTTTTTTAAAATATCATTAATTTTATATACTAGGTTATCTAATTTTCAGATTTGATCAAATAGGCTAAAAGAAATAATTATTCAACGTCCAAAATGCATATGAGGCTAGCATTCAAACAAAAGGGTTAATTCTTTCATCACGTCTCCTCCACGTTTTCTCTTTTTTCTATACCTTTTTTTCAAAAATAAAATAAAATAAAATAAAATTTCACCATCAACTTGTGAGACCATCTTATATAGACGGATATTTGATCCGACTTATTAAAATATCACTTTTATGTTACAATTAATTTTTTATATCAAAAATCTTATTTTTTATTAGTTATGAAATAATATTGTGTAATATATGATTATTTGAGTGAGATATATTATTATTTTTATATGAAATGTATAATTTTTCACTATAGACTGAATCGACTCGTCTCACATATTTATATCTCATAAGTCATAGAACATGACACATACTCTTTTGTTTACAACTCACTAATTAAGTCCGATTATTTCAAAAAACATTGGGATCATTTTTAAATTTCAAAATAAAGTAGTAATTAAATTTTCTGACGTTTTCAAAATTTGTTTTTCACAGGATGTGACAAGGAAATTGTCGATTTGAATACTCCCGTGGAATGGACTGTTGATGAGTGAGGTTCAATGTGCCTGACTAATTTATTCCAAGTGTGATTATTTAAGATTACATGAAACGTACTTTAGTTTAAAAGCAGCCACTCAAAATTGGTTTTTCTCGTACATTCCAAAAAAACAAAAATAAAAAAAAGTGTTTAATTGCTTCACATTTTTCTTGATATATGATAGTAAAATACAATGTTTTTCATTGAACTTTTTGTCTTTGCAGACATTCTAAATTTGACCATTCAAGTGATGTATGAGTTTTGTGTAGGTTAATGTATATTGCATATTGTTAGCGAAATTGTTAATAATAAAATTGTAGAAGTAAACTCGTAAAGACAAAACAGAAACGAAATAAGTATAATGTTACTAGTATGAATATTGTGTATGTAAGAACAAAATCGAACAGAGACATATAGCAAGTATAGTTTCCTCAAGACATATTCTTCCCCTTAGGTATGTGCTTCGAGGATTTGACCGGACGACTGTTTCTCAGGATGTAACGTGTAGACCTGCAATGATGTTGTACAAATCACCACACTAACGAACAAAAGAATACTTGAATTTTATCAACGGAACACACATGGACAGAAGCAGTATGCGCTGGGAGCAAGCAGAAGGTAGAATGCAGTAACAAGGGAAAAAGTGAATTTCTTATGTGTTTTCAAGCTTGGCAAATCCTCTATTTATACAAGCTGATAGGACAACCGAAACACCAACAACCAGTCAGATGAAACACAAACATTCAGGAATGTGAAAGGTCTCACAAGACATGTGGAAGGTCTCTTTCGAGGAAAAAAAAGGGACATAGACTAGCCAGACGATTTTTGCCTTGATCGGTCCGACATTCGATGTACACAGGTCGCGCTCGTAAGTTAACACACAGGCTTTTTTCCAGTTCAAATCAGACCCATGATTTGAACCTCCCGTGTCGACATGCGCAAGAGAGATACTCTTGACCAATCATTCTTACACTTCAGAACGCATTGAGTAAACTTCCAAGATAACGTAGTAGACTTCAAATCACGCTAGTCAGAAAAATCGCATTGAATAAACCTTTTACAGTAGACTTTCTTGAGAAAATGTTGGTTAAAAAAAAAAATCAAACTCTTGATCATTGGTAAAATTTCACCTACTACATCGACCCAGATAGTAACTCCAAATGTTGTTTCATGTCTCTGTTAGTTGGAGACTTGCTGGATCAAAGATGGTTGCACGTAATGTATCATAACATATTACGTATCATAACATATTACGTGTTGTTACACCTCATTTTCTATAGCACATTATGATGTATCCAGAACTGTATTCATTGCATCTAAATCTTTGAGAATAATATAATACATGAATACGAAGACTAGCTACCTTATCCGAAAAACACAGCCTTTTCAACCAAAACCACACAAAAACACTGAACTAACTGTGGCGTTGTGTGTTACGCACCTAAATTTGTCGGATTCGCAAGTTGGTTTTTTTTTTTCCCTCCATTCTTTGGACAAGAAACACATAGGCCATCTCCCTCTCGCCTTTCTTTTCACAAAATCAATCATGGCCATATATCAAGGGTGTGACAACCTAGATATGGCCCAAAAACACATTATTACTTAGATATAAGGTTCACATAATCGGGTGTGTTTAAGAATCAGTCGTGCTTAAATAATGTTATTAAATGACTAATATCATTGTTAGATTTCTATAATAATGTAATTAAAAAAACAATCGTGGTATACAATCCTATATATAATAATGAGTAAGTCTCTTGTGAGACGGTCTCACGAATTTTTATCTGTGAGCCGAGTCAACCTACCGATATTCACAATAAAAGTAATATTTTTAATGGATAACAAAAATAAGATATTCGATTCACAAAATTGATCCGTGAGACCGTCTCACAAGAATTTTTGTATATAATAATATATAAAATATATTTTAAGAAACCGATAATAATTCGGTTAGTATCCCTCTCCGCCATAATGGGATTGAGATCATTAATTTAAGAGTAATGCTACATGTACAACCAAATTTGTACAACACAAAAAATTTAATACAAAAATTTCATTTATCAACCTCTTATGATAAATTCAATGCAAAATATCACGATATAATAACAAAATCTCACGATTTAATTATTGTAAATATCATTGTATGATATTTTAGTTGTATATTTAGCATTATCCTTAATTTAATAATGGTAATGAAGCTCTTGTAATTAGTAGGTGCATGAACGAAGACATTGTTTTTTTTACTAGTGACGTCACCTTGAAATCATTGCCTAGATTCGGCATTTTGATATATTTGAGGAGGATACATCCTATCTCTATCCATTATTAATATAATTATATAATATTATTAATAACAACTTTTATATTTTGATATATTTTATGATTTATTATATAAAATATCGTTTTCATAAAAACCACATAATGTCATTTGATCGACTAATCACTTACACAAATCAACTCTCATGTGAATTAATAGTTTCCATCTAAAATCAATAACGAATCAAATTATTTTAATGAATATATTAAGCCAAGTAAATAATATTACATAATGGTGCACTTACCTAGAAGAAATTTAAGAACAAGTCGTGAATAAGAGTAGGGATGAGAAAAAATATCGAATTTTCGGTATACCGAGGTTACCGTACCGAAAATTATCGAAATTTTTGGTACCGATACCGAAATTTTCGGTATGGTAACGGTATGAAATTTGAAATTTTCGGTATATACCAAAATACCGAAATAATATATATAAATTAAAAAAATATTTTTTTGGTGTAAAACGATATATAACGATACCGTACCAAAATAAGTAATTTAACTTCTGTTTGGACTCATCATGTTGGAATAGTCCAAATCAAAGTTTAATGAAACAACTCCACTCATAGTTGAGAATTTAAACTGTTGAGAAGTATTATCTCTATAGCCTAACCTTACAGCTAGCTAGAGGACTGGATGCGGAGCCTCGACTTGTTGAAAAGCTGACAGGTTTCAGAAATCACAGGACCTCAGACATTGTTGCAAAGATAGCGGATGAAGAAGTCGCACATGTTGCGGTTGAAGTTTATTGATGTCTTTGATCTCCAGACACATGTTGCGGTTGATATTTATTGTATTTATGGATTTGTTTTGTATATATCTTTCCTGGTCTTTTTGACTGTCTTGAGGGATTTGTTTAGTATTGGTAATCAATGGCCTTGAAATTACAAAATAATGAATTTTTTTATATATATTTTCGGTATGACGGTATTTTACCGATATTGTGCCGACTTTTCGATATACCGACTTTCGGTATACCAAAAATTCAGTAAGATAACGATATCATTTTTCTCATATCGATATTTTCGGTACGGTATACGATATACCGTACCAATCACATCTAAATAAGAGACGAGGTTATCGACAAAAATGGCAATGTAATAGTGTTTCACGTGCTAATTTTCGAGTCTTCCACTAATACGACAGCCTCGGCCGTAAAACCATGGACGGCACCAAGGATTCCGTATTTCCAGACGTGTTTATAAGTTTAATAATAAGTCCATATTTCTTGAAATGCGTCGCTATTACAACATTTTTTTTTATATAAAAAAAAGAAGGAAACAAAACCTAAGAAAGAAAGAAATAATGTTAAATGTGAATAATTCTCAAATGTCCGGACGTCTAAATTGTCCGGAAGTCTTAAGTCGTCCACACATGTAAACGTGGATCCCGCGGCCCACCACTCGATACCAAATCGACTCTTTCATGGCCCATTAAGATCACCGCTCTCACTTTTTTCCGACACGCTATTATTTGTATTATCGTTTACCTCATTAATTGTTTAAAAATTTAAAGAATAAGTTTTGTGAAAATTTTGAAGTGAAAAATAATATTTTTGATAAAAAAAAATATGTGATATAGATATGTAAAGATAAACTAGTAATTAAATTTCATGAGTGAGTTCAATCCAAAGTTTTAAAACCAGCTGTACGTCGGAGTGCCGCTGGCTTATTCAATCCATAGCTTGTGAAACTTGCTCTCTCTTTTTGTTTTTGTTCTGCTTCCGACCGGGGTTTCTGGATCTGAATAATGAACGGGTCACTCTTGCCATCGTATGCATGTCAGCGTAACATTTTCCCATAATTTATACCTTGATGGAGGGTTTTTCAAGAGACATGTGAGACATGGATCATAGGTGGTGTAACTTGATTTTTTCCATATTACATGTAACTTGTCTCAAGGGGTTTCTGGATATGGATTCTGAACAAAATTTGGTTATGTTCAAGAAGTACTACTCACATAGTTGATTCAAATAACTCTATTGATAATGGGATGCATGCATAGTTGAGATCATATTGGTTCTTATCAAACGTACAAACAACCAACTAACATAATACGTATTTGAATTGAATCATATAATAAGTATTTGAATTGAATCATAGGTTTCCATAGCATACGTACATATTTCAATTGAATCATGTGAAATATATATCAGCTAATAATAATAATAATAATAATAATGTTTTAAATGAAACTAAATTTATATATAAAAAATGAAATGGGCAATGGTTGCATAGAAATTATAACAATGGGTAGCTGACAAGTGTCGACCACTTCCATGTGAGAGGTACTTGAGTGATGTGATATCCTCCTTTTTATCCAAAACCCCCAATCAATCAATCGATCAATCACTCTTTAACTACCAAGGTGCATGAACATTTCTCTGTATATATATTCTCAGCTCTAACGACCAATTCGTAAACTTGTCGAGATAACCCAAGAAAATTAATCATGCCCTCTTCTTCCATGGTAATTGTCTCCAAACAAACTGTGTATCCTCAAAACAACTCCGCCATAAAATCTCTGAAGCTCTCCGTATCTGATCTTCCCATGCTTTCATGCCAATATATTCAGAAAGGCGTTTTACTTCCAGCTCCGCTGCTTTCCTCGGCTTCCCTTATCTCTTTTTTTAAGCTTTCACTGTCTAAAACCCTCTCTCACTTCCCAGCACTTGCGGGCAGGCTCGGCACCGACGATGCCACCGGCCATGTGTATATTCTTTGCAACGACGCTGGTGTAGATCTTTACCATGCCAAAGCGTCGCACCTCTCTACCGCGACATTGATTCCTCCGCCCGACCAGGACATACCCGCCGCGTACCGGAGGTTCTTCCAGCTAGACGACACTCTTAGCTACGCCGGCCATCACAAGCCACTCGTTACTATTCAGATCACGGAACTAGCCGATGCCGTTTTCGTCGGATGCACCATGAATCACGCCGTGGTCGACGGCACGTCCTTCTGGAACTTCTTCAACACCTTCGCGGAAATCGCGAGAGGTGAGAGTAAGATCTCGAGGGCGCCGGACTTCTGCCGTGACACCGTTTTTGATTCACCAGCTGTGCTGGCGTTCCCCGCTGGAGGACCGTCGGTTACATTTTCCGGGGACGAGCCTCTTCGGGAGAAGATCTTCCATTTCAGCAGAGAAGCGATCCTAAGACTGAAATCTAGGGCTAACAATACTAAACCTACTCAAAAGCCTCAAGTTTCCTCGGCGGAGATTATGAGCAAACAAAGTAACGACAATTGGGCAGTTGCACATAACTGCAAAAGTAACGGAAAGTTAACGTCCGTCATGGAAACCAACCCGCCAACAGCTGAGATCTCATCGTTCCAGTCCCTATGCGCCCAGCTGTGGAGATCCGTGACACGCGCCAGAAACCTCGCCCCCACCAAAATGACGACATTCCGAATGGCGGTGAACTGCAGACATCGGATCGAACCGCGGCTCGCCCCACTATATTTTGGCAACGGAATCCAAAGCATACCAACCTTTGCCACATCCGGCGAGCTGTTAGCCAACGACTTGAGCTGGGGAGCTGATCAGCTGCACGATAACGTAGTGGCCCACGACGACGCTACGGTCCGGAGGGGTGTCAAGGACTGGGAAAGCAATCCGAGACTGTTCCCGCTAGGGAATTTCGACGGTGCGATGATCACCATGGGAAGCTCCCCCAGGTTTCCGATGTACGACAATGATTTCGGGTGGGGGCGGCCGTTGGCAGTGAGAAGCGGTAAGGCTAATAAATTCGACGGTAAGATCTCGGCTTTTCCGGGGAGAGAAGGAAATGGAAGCGTTGATCTTGAGGTGGTTCTTGCGCCGGAGACCATGGCTGGACTGGAGAATGATTTGGAATTTATGCAATATGTTTCCTAAATCAAACATTGGTTTCCATTATCAATTAAGAATCCCGACCAAATACTAGGATCCATGTTTTCAATAAAATTTAACCAAACACCGTCGTAGGAATTCCAGATCAACAGTGGCAAATTAGTAATTAATAATATTAACTTTTGTCACGAAATATGAAGAGAGTTTTTTTTTTTACATTTTAAAGATTAAAACAATATCTTATAAAATTAGACAACGAATACTATATTATATAACATTTGTTTGTGGAAGAATTTATTATTAATTAAAGATAAACAGTTGGGTATTTGGGTAATGATGCTTAAAAGGTTCCATTTTAATTACAATTATCTATGTCTTTCCCTTTGACATAATAATTAATATTTAATCATTCAATCCATAAAACTCACTTTCGGTCTGTCCATAATTTACTCGTTTTGCTTAACAAAATTATCACACCAAACAAGTTTGATGCTTTCTCACATTATATAATTGTTATTTACGCTCCACATTTTAAAATTAAACAATTTATAATTAACTCACAATTCACAATCCTATCCAAGGCGCCCTCAAATGTTGAATTACACGATCACACAATCAACCAAACATAAAGTAGGTGAACAAAGAGTCATATGATCAGGTGTCCGGTCGCCTTTATTAATATTTTCACGGCCGAATTTATCAGATAGTGCAGTGTTCTATGGTAACAAATCCCGTTGTCTTTATCAATTCTTTCTCGAACGAATTTGACACATAATGCAATTATCCCGATTGAGTAATATGTAGACTATTATGTCAAGCCAAGCCAAAAGATATACCCAATACACACTTCGTATTTGGCTCCAAAGTTTCCCGTCGCCATTAAAAAAAATAAGACAAACATATGACCTTTGGATATGTCTTTTGTTTAGAATGGACACTTGAAATGAATCTTCACACACATGTTTGAAAAGACTCATAATTTTGAAAGTATGATAGATAAATGAATTTCTGTTTTAAATTTTTTTCCCCGTGGAAACCAATGCCACNTATATATACAATCGAACTTTAACTTCATCTTTTCATGCATAAATCAATACACAGGCTTGTAACAAAACAGACAATTCTTCAGGCCAATCACTAAATACATCTTATCTTCCATATCCCACAAACAATCCAGCATTACATTTCGAGTGCAGGTTCCTGCACATGAAATATACATCGGAACAACCAAAAGAAGGGCCTCAAGAACTCAGCCCTTTTCTTCCTCCAAAACCAAATAGCAGCATTATACTGTTCATTACGTATCTTGCGAGTCGCTGCCCTCCAATCATATTTCTCCATTTCCGCACGCGCCGCTTTTCCTATGGTTTCTCTAAGTTCTTGGTCGTGCAGAAGAGGTTTCACTTTGTTCAAACAGTCATCTAAATCTCCAGGATTAAAGAGATAGCCAGTTTTACCCTGTTGATCTTCAGAGATGATGTCTCGGATTCCTCCTGCACGAGCAGCAACAACAGGAAGTCCAGACGACATTGCCTCCATAACAACTTGTCCGAGTGTTTCAGATTCTGAAGGCATAATAAATATATCTCCACAGGCGTACGCCTGTGAGAGCTCTTCTCCTTGTAACATACCAGTAAATACTGCTGGCATGCCGGAAAACATCTTCTCTAGTTCCTCCCTGCCCAAAAAGAAACAAAGCAAGACGAGTTTATTTGGTGGCAGTGATAGAACCTACCGGGCACATTTTTTGTGAAATTTCTATTGTTCCCACAAAATTTCATTACTTTTTAAATTAATTATCGAGTTATACAGCTAAAAATCTTTTGCCAAAAGCTTATCAGAGATACGGCGACGACAGTTTTGTGATTTGATTAACAAGCCCCCCTAGTCGTATAAGTTAGGGATAGAGTAATCTATGTACGTAATTAATACACATGTATATTGTTCGGAAACCGTGTTTTACAAAAGTTTGAATTATGCTTCAAAATGCATGTCATATCCTTTGTCGCCCTTACTCATAGACTAAAGTTTTCAGGCACCTCAATTAATAGATAATATGAAGCAAACAAAATGTCACCTGTATGGACCATCTCCAATGAAAGCTATTCGAGCATCTGGAAGTCTTTCCATGACCCTGTTTAGGATTTGCCATTTCACCAGTAAGTGCTTGATAAACATTGCTCTCAAGTGTATATTTATGTCAATATGGCATTCTACAAATATAGTTTCTCCATTTAGATAAATGAAAAAGACCTTTTGAGAAAATCTAAGCTCTTCTCAAGTCCAAGTCGTCCCACATGAACTATCAATGGTCTGTCTGGCTCTCCCTTGCTGATGTTGGAATGGGTATTGTCAAAAAAAAAACTAGGAAAATCGTATTTCAAGATGATTTGATTAGAGTTTCTTACCTTAAACGTTCTCTCATTTCATGAGAATGGAACCCGGGATGGAAGCTCTCAGAATCAACACCCTTATTCCAGAGCCGTATCCTGTTAGCTGAAATTTTGCAAAATGACCAAGACACAGTTTCAAGAATGGTCCACTGGCACGAAAGTTACGCTATTTTATTACCAAAATTAGATGGACATATGCAGAAATTGGGTGAAGTTTTGAAGCTGCCGTGGAGACTAAACAAGATTCAAGACGTAAAACTTCACCTGCTGTCACCTTAGCATCTTCTAAATCCTTTCCAATGGCAGTAGAAGGGACAATGGTAAGATCAGCAGCTCTATGCAAAAATTCTGTCCACAGATAACTCAATCTTCAATGTGTTATCCTAAAAAATAAAAATTCAAATTGAAGATCGTGACTACAAATGACGTACTTATAACCAACCACATCGGTTCAACAAGCCAACTGAAGGTATATCTAGGTATGTATCTGCAAAATTACAATATAGCATCAGCACCATATCCAAACCTTATTTATTTGAGAAAAAATGTGAATTGGGAGTTCAGACGCACAAAGGAACATGAGTGTGATACGACATCACTAGTGGTACACTTAACATTTTTGCGATAAAGAGAGCTCCAAACACCTACAAAAGATGCAAATACGTCAATGAAGAACCCAAGCTAATACTTATGTTCCCATGATTTGTGAGTGGCAGCAGCAAAAGTAGTAAGGACACAGATTAGTTAGATACACCATACCATGATACCAGGTGACGATGCATGTATAATGTCAGGCTTGAATTGTGCAACTGCAGAGATTATCCTGGGGCTAAGTGCTAGTGATAGGGGTACCTTTTGGTAACAGGGACAAGGGAAGCTGTAAAGAGAATTCAAAACCACAATTCCATCAGAACAAGACAGTGCATATTGACAGAAGCAAAAGGATACAGATTTTGTAACTTGAAACCATGGTCCTTCTACAAGATTTTTTCGGGTTAAGAAAAAACACATGAAGTGCAATGTCTTTGATTCAACATTAGACCAAAATACCAGCACTAACCTTCTTGAACCAATCAATTGTGCTCCATAAAATTCCTGTGGCACTCCTTCGTGAGTTGTTACAACCATGACCTGAATCCCACATCCAAAGACTACCTTTCAGAGATAAAACTGGAATACAAAAAAATGCTAATGCTTTCAATTTTTATGCTCTTAAGAAATATTTCTAAATGAGAATCGTGTGATGTGATAACAAAGACATGAACGAAATAAGTAATTTTGGTTCAAGTGAGAAAAAAAAAGGAATTTAGGAATCAAACCTAAGAAAGAAACGAAAATCCAAACAATATACTGAAGGCCAGTATAAATATTTTTAACGACTTAAAGACAACTGCCACGATACTAAGCTCAAATCATGGAAGCAAGAATCAACTGAACTATCAACCACAGATTGGATTTTACCAAGATTTGAATTTTTTTGGAAACTAGTCCTTTGAAAAACAAAAGCCATAAATCGAGATAAGTTTAAATGTTTGCAAGACTTAAAGAATAATTAATAAGAGCTAGAGAAAACTCGCAATTTTTATTAATATTAAAAAAAAAAAGTTTGTGCATGCTAACAATTCAAAACGGGCTTAGAAAAAAGTTTAAGTTAGCACAAAAAATGGCCTACAAAAAAATATGAAATTAAATGTTGAGGTCCAAAATCGATATAATCAGGCTCCTAATAAAATTTACTAAAATGATTAAACTCATAATTAAGGACTTTGCACATTTAGCTTGATCCACTTTCACTTTGATTCATGGTTTGGATTGGGGACACATCAGGATCACAGACACACACACAAAAAGAGAGAGAAAAAAACTTTAAATGGAACAGTTTTCTACCATGAAATGGGAAATAAAGTTGTGTTTCATGATTTGAATGATCATTGTCCACCAAATGAAATCATGTAGCATAAACCTAGTATTATTGTGCAGCCTCATAAAGCAAAACATAAATAGTCGTGAATATCTCTAATTTACAAGTGTAAACAACTATCAGCGTGAAAAATGTACCTCGTCTCCCATCTCCCGTAGATATTTAATAAAATTTTGGAACCTGTTTTTGTATCCAGAGACATAACTGCATATAATTCCAAAACATTTGAAGTCAACGAATGAAGATTTATCTGGATGTAGAAGGACAAATCATGCAAAAGGAGTGCATGGGTACTCGAATAATGCAAAATAGAATAATTAATAAAATCAGAAACTGAAGTTGAATAACTTGAATATTTGATGGTTCTTGAGTAGATTAACTCGAGGAGATATTGAGCAACAGATGATAATCTTGATTAAGCTGATTGAAGCAAATGGCAAATGTAGGTAACAGCTAGGGACAAATAAAACATAGAGGGATACAATCATACAAAGAATAAGTTAAAATATTTCAAAACAACATACATAAGGGACAATATACAAACAATGTTAATCCCCGTCTTAGATGAGTGAAAATGATACACACCAATTTAAATTAATTGCTTTTAAAGTCAGAGAAATTTCCCGGTTCATTTCTCAAGAGAAAATTCATGATGATTTAACATGACTGGCCATATTTCAATCACGGACTATCAAATAGCGTATCATGGAATCACAGTTATAAGCTAGTTTGATAGGTACAAATACCAAAAAACAGAGAAGAAACAACAAAAAATGAGACGGCCTTTTTGCACATGCCCATGCCAATGCCAATGCTAGCTTGCAGCAAATACCTTGAGCAATAGAGACAACAACTTTGCTTTTCAATTCTAACAGGAATTATAAAAGGAAACTTTTACACTATTGGTTACAGACTACAACTTCATTGACTTATGATCTAGACTTTTACGATTCCAAGTACATGACCGCAAAATCATCAGTTCAATTCCCTACCAAAGACGGATCAACCATCAGAAATTAAATGCCAAAAAAGAAGATCCCAAAACCTTGCCAACGAAAAACACATGAAGTGCACAAAATGAAATGGAGCAAATGCTCAGAATTAAACACTCACGCAAAGGGAGATGGCTCCACAAAAAGAGCAATACGCCTAGTCTTGGAAATCATCTCAGATTCAAACATTGGAGGAGGGTTCTCCTCCTCATCTTCCCTTTGCTCGGTAATAATAGTCATTTGATGCGGCGCTGTTAAACAGTAAAATAATAAAAAATTTTCCACTTTTTGTGCCCGCCAAGCTGCAAAAATAGAGTCTTTAACCAATTAAACTAATGGGTTTTCTAATTCTTGATACCCAAGAGCAAGAAACAGTTTGACTCAAAATGATATGAGAGAGCTGTGCGGGGAAAACAAAAGGAAAGGTGCTGCTTTGATGATTTGCTATTAGTGTGTTAAATGTGCTCAAATCAAATAAAGACAGCCTTTTTCCTGGGTCTTGGGTCTATATGATTCTTTTGGATCAGTGGCGTACAATTGCGGAGTTGGAAGATAGAGAAGATGGGCCACGGAAGCGATGGATCTGTCCAACTGGATATTCTTCTTCAAGAAAGGTGGCGGGGAATAATTGGAGGATGACAAAGTATATGCCCTCTCAGATATAAATTTAAATATATCTCAAGGATAGACACATAGATAAACATAATTGATAGACGATTTTAATGTTTGTTCTTTCCGTGTAGAGTGAGTTTGACACGATTACTTCGCAAACCTTACCTCAAACTTGAGAATCTGGTGTAACGTACTATAATCCATTGACAGATTTTAGTGTTTTTCTACATATTTTTTTTATAATTTAAATAATTATCTTGAATGTCACTATAATATTATATCTCAGAATTTTTCATCAACTTCGTTCATTCGTACTATAACATTAAAATAATTTAATATTGAATTTTTTTAAAAAAAAATCAATGTATCGAACGCATGATATGTTTGATCTTTCTATTACTAAGATTTTATACTAAAACAGTCTATTTCTTTTGATATGTATGACTCCATTACATATTATCCATCTTATATTCTTATACTGTGGTGGCCCCAAACAATCAAATGCTGGCCAAAGCTGTGGTGGAGCATAGAGTGTGCAAAAAATCTCGACTACTGAGAGGTAAGTAACTCCATAATTGAGCGTTTTGTGAATTCAGCGTGACGAGAATTTTTTATAAATTGAAATCTGAAAAACTAATGAGGCAAAGGAGAGCATAACAAACGAATACAAATTATGCAACTAAAAATTGCCTTTTGGTCTACACTCTAATTATTATTACTAGTGTTTTCGTGTGTGTGATAATTTTTTGTGTAAAAAATATATATTATTTTATTATATGATACTTATAGATTAATGATTATATAAGATTTACTGAGATAATTTGAACATTTACATAAATTAGTGATAAGTTGGAGAAAAAATCAAAAAAAATAAAAGAGAAATACAAAAATTACTAATAATTAAAGTCACACTAGCAAAAAAAAAAAACTAACAAATATTATGAAGGGTTGAAATGTAAAAAAAAAAAATTGGTGTCATACTGATATATCATGGTTAGAGTTAATATAGACTTAAATTTAATAATATTATATAGATTATTAGTTTTTTTTAGCACCCAATAATGCATTTATTGATCGAGACGACACAGTCATTAATTTGGGGAGTGAAATCGAGACTCCTAATTGGGCCTGGTAAGATGGTTGCATCAATTCCATCTACGTCCATGGGCTTGTTTATTTATTCAAACCCATCCTGGAGTAATAAGATAACTCTCTGGCATATGGGCCCTTAAAAGCTTTAGCCCACATTGGGTTGTTTAGCCAGTGGTCCAAATTGAGTTTTTTTAGCCCAAATTGGGTTGGAAATACGGAATTGTATTATATATATATGTATATATATATTACAATAATTTATGTTTTTATTTTTTAATAATCTAAAATATTTTTTAAAAAAAGAAATAAAATAAAATCACATAAATGTGAAATTAATAATTTATGTTTTTTTTTTATTTTTTTAATAATCTAAAATATTTTTTAAAAAAATCAAAAAAATAAAATTACATAAATGTGAAATTAATTTCAAATATAATAATAATAATCATTGATGTTGAGCAGAGAGCCGAGAGAGCGTAGAAAGGAAGATAACGAAGGATGATGTTGCTGAAGCAAGGGCTACTGGCCTGTTGCCCTAATCACCCTCGGATTTTCTCCAGGTTTTCGTCATCTTCTGGAGCGCTAAAACCTCTCCTTCCCAGTTCTTCTTTCACATGTGCCACAACTCGTTTCAATGCCACTGGTTGTACCAGTCATGCTAGATATGTGTGTAAATGTAAGGGTTCTCAGCAGGAAATGCTCTCCGCTGTCGATTCCAAGGTACTTTTTTTATTAGATGAAGAATTCCCTGTTGAATTTCGGTCGACGGGCTTGTGGCAAATTGAGTCTTAGGTGAATCGTGGAATTTGTGTTATCTGTCTCCGATTAATCTGGTAATGGTCGAAGTTTTGTTCGTTAAGTGATCTAAGAGCTGTAGTGTCTTTCTCATTGGGTTTCATTTTGCTTCATGGCCTGCTGCGAAATTCGTTTTGGTTTGGGCCTCGCGTAGTTTTATCAGCTATCGATTTTTTGTGTTCATGGAGTTGTCAGATTGTATAAGGGTTAGTTGATTTTTACTTTTATGAGGATGGAGAAGGTGATTACCACCCAAATAGGCTCGAAGTATCCTGGCCTGTAGACTAGGATGTGATTTCATTCTAGATTGTTGGTTTTTACCTGAATGCTTCTCTGAATTATAACTAGATATATTCTCCCAGAATTGAATTTGTATTGTGGACTCAAAAAAATATCCAGAAAATTGAATAGTTGGTATAATTTATCTTGGAGATGATGAGTGATTGTTAGTGCTGTGGTCGCATATAAAAACTGCGATCTTGAGAATCCAAAATAAAAAAACTAGTGCTGATTTAGAAAGCATAATTTAGTATCACTGTTGCTGTTTCCTGGATTTTATTGTGAATCAAGTGCTAAACTAGTTCTCTTTCGGTAAATACTTGTTATTCGGCTATCAAGTCTGAATGCAAGTCTGTTTCATTGAGTCAAATGCATTACGGAATTAGAACCTTTATAATTTCTGTTGCACGTAGTTTCTTGCATTCCTGTTTCGATTTTTGTTCTGCTTTCTCTAATGCTCTTCTCCATTAGTTTCCAATCCAACCAAGAGAGAGAGAGACTTGACATTGCGACTCTTGTTCGAATCAAAATTTTCAGATTATTATTAACATAGTTGTACCTTATGAGACATGCTTCAATATCTGAATGTAGATTTTGTTTTCATTTTCCCTCAATCTGTATCTTTATTTTGGATTCTTTAATTTTATCTCAATTTTATCTAGGATGGGTCATATCTAACTTGCATTTTGTTATGCTCTCATTGGCAGGCAACTTCACCAGCTAGACTCCCAGCTACAGCTCTCTTAGTCGTAAATGGATTAATGTTTGCCAAACCTTTTGAAGCACTCGCAGAAACATGTGAAGCTAACAATTCAGTTTTCAGTATGAATATGCCGTTGTTGCTTTTTGTTGCTCTTATAGGTGCCACTGTCGGAGGTAATGTATGAGTTCCTTAGTAGTTCTTCTTCTTAATATTCTTATTTCTTTTAATTTTTTGTTCATACTTTTAGGGATGCTCTTTGAATTCCTTAAAAGCAAGGTTTTGATCTTCTTGCTTGGTTCTAGTTGATGATATTCTGTCTCATTTGTAAGATTTGAAGCCAATGCTAGTTCAGAGAATTCTTAGTTTGCAACATATGAGCAGTTCGAATTTTGGAAAACCTGAACATTTTCTTCCATGCTTGTTCGTACTTATTATTCTTGGTTCTAGTTTAGTTAAACCAAGGGTTTGGTTACTTTTACCCATTCAAATTTGATATTAACGCACGATGATGCAGGACTACTTGCACGGCAGCGGAGAGGAGAATTGAAGCGGCTTAATGAACAGCTGCGCCAGATCAATACAGCTTTAAGAAGGCAAGCTAAGATTGAATCTTATGCTCCCAGTTTGAGTTATGTTCCAGTTAGTGGAAGAATACCAGAAAATGAAATAATTGTTGATGAGAGAAAGCAAGATCTAATTTCTCGTCTGAAAAATGGGAAAAATTTTCTTCGAAATCAAGATCTAGAGAACGCGTTTTTCGAGTTTAAATCGGCACTTGAGCTTGCTCAGAAGTTAGAAGATCCTATCGAGGAAAAGAAAGCTGCAAGGGGCTTAGGTATTCATGCTTTGCATGTATTTTTGTACTTCTCAGTAATATTGGTTCCTTAAAAGTAAGACTCCTATCGATTCTCTGTGTAATTGAATGTCTTGTTTGGTTTGTGACTAATTAAATTAATATACGTCTAGGAGCATCTCTTCAAAGGCAAGGCAAATTCCGCGATGCCATCAAATATCACTTGATGGTTCTCGAAATTTCTCAAAGAGAAGGAGAGGAGTCTGGAAATACCGAAGCTTATGGAGCTATAGCTGATTGTTACACCGAACTTGGGGATCTGGAACGAGCTGCTAAATACTATGACGAGTATATTGCAAGGTTACAATCCGACTGATCTTTCTCTTTCCATAATATCTCCGTCATAGTGGTTGAGGTTGCCATGTTTTAGTTGTGTTCATTTACATGGTATGGGGATGATAAATTTAGGGCAGAGCTAAATCTTTTGTATTGATATATTCGAGATTGCGGGATTTTGTGGGAATTTCGAGCACAAGTAATCTCGTAGGTATTTTGAATCATTCTATGATTGTGGATACCGTTGATCCACTAAGCGGCTTGGTATATTCTATGCTACACTCATAGTTATTAAAAGCATGCACCTAGGCGACAAGCCCAGCCAGACGCAACATTTGAAACAAATGTGCTTAAAGTGTGTGCCTCTGCTTAGGTGTGAGACATCCGAGAGGCGCAGAATCATGCGCTTTAGAGAAGTTTACTAATATTTTGTGACTAAATATAAATTAACTCGGGCTCAACATATTTAATGATAAAAGAAACTCTATTGTCAATCATTGATGCAAGATTTTTTAATAAGAAAGTTCAGAATTCTTATATGCAAACTTTTACTGTCATCTTCTCTCTATGATGACGACGACGACGATACAGTTGAGAAAAATGAAGAATAATTTGATGATTTAGATGATACTGTAATCATCTATGCAAGCTTTTATTCTAATTTTTTCTACAATCATAACTCACCATGATTTTGAAAGAAGAATAAGATGATGATATAATTGAGGAAGAGGAAGATGAACATGAATTTGATGATTTAGATATTTGAAGTTTTTCTTAACATATTATGAATTGATGACTTAAAGTGTAGATGATTAAAAATTTTTCTGTTTATGATTTATATTAATGAATTTTTATTTATAATATTTGTTATCTTTGTGAAAAATATTAAATTTATGTAACATTATAGATTTATAATATCATACTAGTTATTATGCACACACGATGCGTGTGTACAATCTTTTTATTATTATCGATGGACTAAAGTGAAATTTGACAAATTATGGAGGGACTAAATTGATATTTGAATTGTTGAAATAAAAATAAATAAAAATAAAAGTGTGTGTTGAAATTTAAAAAAAAAAAACAAAAGTGTAATATTAATATCATATAAGGGTACAATTGGAAAAAAAATTGATATCCTCTTTAGATAATTATTATAATGTCCTCACACTTAATATAATAGTGTAGATATATTGAATTTTAAAATATTTGTCAAATTCGTTTTAATTTGATAAAACGTGCACTTCACTCTACGCTTCAGACTCCAAATCCAAAGTACCCTGGAGCTTTAGTTCGCATATGACTACGCTAACCATTAAGTCACAATTTCATATGTTGATATCTTCATAATGATAAATAGACATAAGATCCACATCTATTTTACAGTAGTGTACGTACAATTTTTTTTTTTTTTTTGGTAGTTTGTAACCGGTGAATAAAGTTTCCCTACCATTTAATTCAAAATTTTACTTAGACACTGTGCTCTCCAGACAAAACTTTTTCTGGTTCGCACCAAACTTTTCGTCACAAGGGGAAAATAAAGGCAAAGATTTGAAATTTGCATAAATACTAATAATATTCATGGTATGTATGATTGCTATCCCCCACCATGATTCAAAAAGAGAGAAGCATAAACAGACTCCATGAGTAAGAAATCAGAAGAAAAATGGAGGGGAGTAAAAAGAAAGATGATGTGGCAGGGCATCACCGTTCGAACACACTTCCATAAAATAAGTAAGTGGCAGTGGGATTGTTGATTGCCATAAAATTATTTATTTAAAATAGAACTTGTGGGATCTTTATAGTTTTAAAATAATTAAAGAAAATAAAGACCTTTTCGGAATCCCCCTACTCTCTCCTTAAACTTTATAGCAGTAACGTAAGCTGTGGTTAATTAAAGGCAGCATTGTATTTACCAACTCTACTCCTATTCCTCTCGGGGAACTCCCCCCCCCCCCCACACCACCACATTCTTTATTTTTTGACCAAATGTCTTTTCTATGAGACTGTTTTACTCTTTTATGACAATTCATCACATTTATTTGCCATTGTTGCAAGTTTGAACAAAGGACAATTTTCTAAAACTAGAAATTTGAAACCCGGATATTGGTTGGAAACCAGCGCATTTGTTATAGAATAATCTCTTATTTTGCAATCAATCTCTAGCTCAAGATGATAAAAAATGTGAGAGCTCGATCATAGTTTTCGAAACACCGACCCAATCTTTTTATACTTTACAAAAATTTATTAAAAGAAAATAATATATAGAAGTAATGAAATATGCTACAAGGGATAGGAACTAAGCATATAACCATTAAATGATCTGTTATTTATACATATATCAGATATTGTTGACCGTATTCATGTAGCAATAATTATTTAAGAAGCTTAAACGTGCTTTCATCTTTTTCAAAACTACGCTTTTGTCTTTTTTCCTCCCTTGCAACTCTTCCATAAATACCACTCTCAGTTCCCCCAACCACCATACTTCCATCTCTCTCCCATTGGGAAAATGAACGGAAGAGTGAGCTTCATCCCTAACCAAAGCTTCAAGTCCAAACATGGTGGTGCTGCTGCAAAAGTTGGTGAAAACAAGAAAAGATTCTTCCAAATATGGGCATTCAAACTTCCAAATGGCTCAGGATTTTCACCGGCCAGGTTCCTGAGGCACATCGGAACAAAGGTGGAAGTAGCCTTGCAATATGTGTCGTCTCGGAGTCGACGTTCACGGAAAGTTTCTTCTGCTAGTTTTACAAGGTCGCGGTCATATGCTGACACTCTCGATTCTCAGAGGGCTGAAGCCATCGAGGATTGCATTGATTTCTTGAATTCATCTTCCACTTTACAAAGATCAAACTCAGTCGCAAGTTCTTGTTAGAAAAAAAGTTGTGAATGAAATAGAAACTGCTGTTTTAAGTAATACATAGTTATGTGTCAATTTATGTTTCGGAAAATGTACAAGGAATTGTCCAGTTTGCCTTGTGACTCAGTGCTCATCTTGTAATACCACAGATGTAGACAGACATAAACACGATTCAAGTTCAGACAATTTGAATGGTGCCTACTTGATAACCATGCTCATGGATCAAGGGAGAGCTTTTCTAAAGCTCGGCTTCCATTATTCAAAGCTTTCTTCAATTCAAGAGCTCGCTTGTATGGCGGTGCAATAGGAGGTTGTATAGGATCTAAGCTCTTGTAAGTTCCATCTGAAACTTTAGGGAGTGGATATGAACGATCCGAGTCAAACCCGTTAAGGTCCCCACAGGCCAGAAATGGGATATAAACCTTATTAGGTCCTTCTAGCCACCCACTGCTGCAATCTGTCGCATGATGTTGTGTTATACTAATGCAGCAAAAAAAAAAAAAAAAGAGAAAACTTTCACATGTAAAATACTTTTTTTGGGTTTACGTAAACAACATTTGTCCGACTGCATAACAGTATAGATATGATGATTGCGCATAGATATTGTTTACAAAGTGAGCTATATGACAGATTTTGGTGAAACGTGAAGTTTGAGATGATATATTGTTAAAAACGAGCACAAGAATCTAGGTAAAGCATGGCAGGAGGGACCAGTAAAAGGATATCATCTCCAGGATCCTCACCAGATTCTTGATCCGTGAGTCCTTCAGAACAATTTCAACATCAAAGAATAAAAACTAGCAAATGACCAATATCTTTCTTTGAATGCATTTCTTCCCCTGGAGGACAGTGGTGTGATGATATCTAACGTGAGGCCAGAAGTCTTTGTGGTAGCAGAGATTGATATGATGAACGAGAAATAAATGTTTCCGTGAATGCATGAAGAGATTGCTTGAATTAGAAGAGCACATAAACAAATATCCCAGAACAAGTACTACTAGTATGAAAGGTACCTATGTCATCAGCACCAGACGGGCTTCCAATTTTCTCCAGGAGACGGTGCAGATCTTTCGCATTAAAGCCTTCTGGGGGAGAGTAATTCTCACAGACCACAAATGCCTCTAGATTTTCAGTAATGGTTTTGAACAAAGAAAAATAAAGGCCTCTGTTATGTCGGATACGTTAAAATTTATTCAAATGCATAAACACCATATACATACATTCTAATTTAACTATACTTCGTTTATATCAGGCGCTCCTTCATCCACTCGATTTAAACAAAATAATGTTTTCACCGACACAAGTTAAGTGCTCAAACTTCCTTTAGAATTAGAAATAACAAGATGAAGGCGGTGTTTTTTTGGAGAAAACAACATATTTATTTTGTTGTAATTGTTAGTTGTCCCACATCGGTTAGATAAAATTCCTGAGAGTTGCATATATGGGCTGGACAATCCTCATCTCTTGAGCTAGTTTTTGGGTTGAGTTAAGTCCAAATCCCGATCTTAACAGTAATATTACCTTTTACACCTTTTGTTACTTTCACCACTAAAGACTTGCTAAATGCAAAAAATATGTTCCCGATAGCTGAGAAAAATAACTCCAAACTTTCAAAATGAGCAAGAAACTAAGAATATTGCAAACTATTATCACATTTGACTCTACTAGTTTACAGCTGTAGAGAAAGTTTGGCCAATGACCTTAAATATCATTGATTACGAAGCAATGACATGATGCCAGTAAAGGTATTCAGGCATGGGGCATCAATAAATTAGAATATAAGAGATTATCCTTACTATTTATGGAGCTAAATGAGATACATGAGGGATAGGTCGACTGGTTGAGCTTTGATATGATTTCAAGGTATAGTTTTTGGATAAGTGAAGATGAGAATGTAATACAATAGTTACTGGAGAATGTAGAGAAAATATTAAACAAATTAATAATTTACCTATGCTTGAATTGCGACTGCTTTTTGGTTTAGCAAATGTCACTTCTGTGAAAAATAACTTAAGCTGCAAAGCAGTGGCAAATGTTAGTAATTCCATAAGTTCCAACCTAACCTTGCCATTATAATTGATGATATGGCAAAAAAATCTTCCGAACTTCATGATTATTAAAGGCATAAATGTAGACAGCAAACCAGAAAATTCATAGTTCAATGAATCGCGTGAATAAAAACACAGAGAGAGGAGATACAAACATTATCGATTATACTTAGTAAGTCATGACGTGTGGTAGCAATTTGACAGAATATCACCATGGAGAAAAGAAAAGGAGAAGCAAAAATTCAAGGAATGAAGTTATCTCCAACTAAACAAATAATTTCCAAGGATTTTGTAATTGAGTAAATGTCTGTTCGACTTTACATTACTTTTGGTGTTTTATCATGCTTTGATCAACCCCCAAACCAAAGAAAACGATACAAGCATGTACTCTGCATTTATTTGCTTGTTTTAGGAAGAAAACCGCAACAAAGTTTGGCCTTCTCTCCCTCAAACGGGGCGGTTTAAACAAAGTTGAAATTAAGCTGTGGGCTGCAGCTACACGAGATCAAAGTTATGTACTGATATTGCGGTTTAAGAGCCAACAAATCAATCACACATCATTTCAAGGTAGATATGTACAAAAGGAAAATATTACACCATTTCTAGTTATCAAGATATAAAAATAGAGGGAAGTTGGTTCAAAGACAATCATAACTGCAAATCATATTAAAGAAATATAAAAAGAGCGAGCTACAGAAGTATGACACACCTGACAGTAAAGAAGACTAGCATCTTTTCCTCGAAATATCTTTGCTATAAACTTTCCACCAACCTTTAGTATGTGTGTAACTATTGTTAAACCCTGAAAGATTATTATCCCTGTCAAAAATCAGAGACACCCAAGGATATATAGCACTTGACATTCAAAACTATTCTAAGGATACAATAAATACATCAGTCAGAATGAAATACAGGAAAACACAAAATGTTATAGCAGAAACGTCATGCACATATAAGAGTGATGCCATCATAAGAATAAAATCTTACAAAAACATCACTGATAATCTACAAACGACTATAAATACTAACCGCCAAAATGAGTTGGGACTGAACAAATTCATCCATGTCATGTAAGCCAGTTACTGAAAAAAATGGACAGAAATCAGGTTTTGTACATGGCAGTCATATGCATAATAGAGATTATAATCCAATTTAACATTCCTGTCACTCACCATCAGGAGCACCATCACATACAACAAGATCAGCTTTGCCTCCATCAAAATGTCGAATGACCTAAGAAGCAGAATATATCAGAGACATGGATAGATGGATAGACAAGGGGAATAGAAGAGAAGCTTCATACCACTTCAGCTGTCCGGGCATTTGTTATATCCCCTTGAACTTGAATAACGCCTTCAATAGGAGCCATGGGTTGCAAATCAATAGCCACAATAAGTGGTAAATCACAATCCCTGCAAAATTATAAAAAGAAATTACAGACTCGCGCTGATAAAGTTGCAAAGATGATTAAATAACTTTTGGATTTAACAGACTAATACATGAAGATCCATGGTCAGAAAAAGAACTGTAAACTATCCCAATTCCAATGCTTCACATTATTATTCTTTTAAAGTAAGTGGATCTATATGCGGCTGACCCTTATTTCAAATGTTTCAAATTAATGATAGTTAGAAACCAGCAGTTCAGGGGAAATAAATCAGTATACACTCATTAAAAGAACAATAGATGCACCAGGAAGACATACTTGGAATCAGAAGATAGCTTTGCCGGGAGATAAAGCTTCTGACTCAAAACCTACATGAATGATGGCATATCAAACTCAGAAAAAGTACAGTAATAAGACAACCTAGAAGAGTTATACTGAAATGCAAGTAAATTAGTAACTTAGTTGCATGATGCATGAAGCTGATGCTAACAACTCTGTAGTTGTTATATCTCACATTGTAGAAGGTGACACTGCAATGTGACTTTTCATGCGGACATTTTCAAGATCCAGCAACAATGTCCAAATATCTGATCGGTGTAAACTGATTTTTTCTTCTTTAACAACTACAAGCTTATGATAACCATGTATTTGCAACTTTCCCCCCAATACAAGTATCCTCACTTATCAACTGAATATTTAAATTTACAAGACTTCAAATACCTGACTCCAGCTACCAGGTGCTGCACACAAATCCACCACACGCTTAACACCTGAGTAAATCCACACAACTCAATTAACAATCGTAGATAACAGTCTATGATAAACATAGATGATAAACCGAAAAGAAAACGTAAGTATCAATAGCCATTTTGCAAGATTTACAGATACATTCAAAAAATAGTCGTCTCGCACCATCAAATATGTTGAACTCCTCGTCGATTTGAAGTAATTTGAAGGCACTTCGAGCCCGCCATCCTTCCTCTTTTGCTTTTCTATAGTAGATATCCTACAGTATCAATCAATAGACCAAACGAAAATTTTGAGATGGTCAATCCCAGATCGAAACAACATAATTTACTGCAAAAGGCCCGAAGAGGGATTACTCTTTTATCTCTTGATGCTTTTCCCATTGATCTTTGTCAAAGTCCCCGCTTTCTCACCCACTCGTCAACAATATATACTTCAAAAATTCAAGCTTTGTTTTCCGCAAACGCAAACTTGTATCAACTCTGTAATTACTTCGAACGGCTCGCTTGCGCCTTANTAAGGGAATCTGGGGGCGAAGCACATATTTTCTTGCAGCGGGTGAAGACGAATGGGTTGAGATTTTGGGCTTCTTGGTGGGCTCAAGATGAAATTGGGCTACGTGGTGGCGAAAAATAATTCTTAGAATACAAATTAAATTTTACTTGCTATATTTATTTTTCATCCCAAATAATTATTCATCAAAATAAAATTAAATATCATATTCTAGTTTGTATTGGGACAGTTTCTTTATGAGTTCGACATAGAACGAAAATCGCTTGAATGATATTTGCTAGCTGAAAAAAAGAACCTCCATATTCAATAATTTTTTTATATTTTCATCTTTCAAAACTATAATACAATGAGGTTGGAAGCAAAATGAGACTCACTTTTATTGGGCTTTTCCTTTTCGCTTTTCTGCTTTGTTTACATTTGCCCAATTCATCTTATATTCAAAGAGTGGATTGTAATGAGCTTCTATATTAACTGGCCCGATCTCATAGACCCAGTCCAACTTAAAAATGTGTAGATAGATTTGGGCTGAACCCATATTTTATCACCAAAAAAGCCCATTCCATCAATATGAGAGTGAACTCATCAATATATGTGCCGTACATCAATCCAAGTTCAATTTAACTGAGCTGGTTATGGTCACATGCATGCAGCCACTATGAGTGAGTGCCCACCAATAAAACTCTACACATCTATTTTCCACCATTTCTTCAATATATATCACAAATTAATCAATTTATTATTCAGTTAATTAGATAAACCCACAATTTGATTATTTATTTTATCGTATATTATGATTCAAATTTAGAAGTGCTTTTGGAATTAAAGAAATCGAGAAAGAAATCTAAGAATTGTATTCCATTCTCATTTCTGTATCTGAGACGTAATTACATTTATACTCAATACAACGAATTAAACTTTGACACCTACCCCTGTTTGTTATAACAGACACAACAAATTTATTCTTTCTGTTAATCATGTAATGGGCTTCTTCATGGGCTTTTAGCACTTGTGGGTTTGTTCTGATTCATGGGCTGCTATTCTTTGTTCTGATTCATGGGCTGCTGTTCTTCTTCTTTAACTTTCCCCCGCAAGCTCAGCAGGGGATGATCTTCCACTCTGAGCTTGATTCGAAGATGATTAAACGTGAGAGCGGACAATGACTTAGTCAATACATCAGCAATTTGAGAAGAGGAAGGGACATATTGAACTGAGAGAGCCTTGAGCAACACCTTTTCTCTGACAAAGTGAATATCAAGCTCGAGATGTTTAGTTCTAGCATGTAGTACAGGATTGGAACTAAGCGCGATTGTGCTGATATTGTCACACCATAGGACAGGTGTACGCTTTAAAGGAATATGTAGTTCAGATAAGAGGGATTTATTCCAAAGTAACTCGGCAGTCGCATTGGCGAGGCTGCGATATTCAGCTTCTGTGCTCGAGCGAGAGACAACAGATTGCTTTTTAGAGCTCCATGAGATCGGAGCTGTGCCAAGGAACCAACAAAAGCCAGACATGGAACGGCGGTCATCAGGATCACTGCCCCAATCAGCATCGCAATAGCCTTGCAGAGAAAGATCAGAAGATGCCGTGAGAGAAATTCCAAAATGAAGTGTGCCATTCAAATATCGAAGAATGCGTTTCACGGCCTTCCAATGGGAAAGAGATGGGGATTGCATGAACTGACAGACTTTGTTTACACTGTAAGCAATGTCAGGACGAGTGATCGTCAAATATTGAAGCGCCCCAACCGTACTCCTATACAAGGTAGCATCAGGAAAATGATCAGCATCCGTGGAAGATAATTTAACACCAGTAGCCATTGGAGTAGGAAAAGGTTTTGCATCATTCATTTTTGTACGAAGTAACAAGTCTCGAGCATATTTAGATTGTGTGAGAAAAAGAGAACCAGAGGAAGACTTGACAACTTCAATGCCCAAAAAATAAGATACTTCACCAAGGTCTTTGAGAGAGAATTCACAGTTCAATTGATGAATAATGGCATCAAGCTGCGTCTTGTTGTTCCCTGTAATTAAGATATCATCGACATAGACAAGAACATAGATGACCGACGCAGTAGTGAATTTAATAAATAAAGATGCATCGGCTTTGGATGCAATAAATCCCATGGATAAAAGAGAGTGACGCAGACGATCAAACCAAGCTCGCGGAGCTTGTTTGAGACCATATAGAGCCTTGTGTAGTTTACACACCAGATTCTTGTTTGGTTGACTGATTTCGAACCCTGGAGGTTGGGTCATGAACACTGTTTCAGAGAGTGTACCATTTAGAAACGCATTATTGACATCAACTTGCTTCACACTCCATCCTTGTGAGATTGCAATGGTTAACACGATTCTGATTGTGGTTGGCTTAACCACTGGACTAAATGTTTCAGAGAAATCAAGCCCCGGAGTTTGTGAGTAACCCTTAGCAACTAAACGAGCCTTGTGCCGAGCAACCGAACCATCAGGATTGGTTTTAATTTTAAATACCCATTTACAGCCGATGAGAGGTGTATGCAAGGGTACCTCGACTAAAGACCATGTGTGATTTTGCATTAACGCAGCATATTCAGATTGCATAGCAGCGCACCATTCTGGACGAGATTGAGCATCTTTGAAGTTTAGAGGTTCAGAGTCGGCTGAGTTGGTAGTTATCAAGACCTTGGGTTTGTATATTCCAGCTTTAGCACGAGTAATCATGGGATGGTGATTCACATGGGGGGGAGAGGTGGTTGCCACTGGAGAAGATGAAGAGCCTGAAGATTGTGCAGGTGGTTGGGAGATTGAAGGAGAAAAGGATGAGACAGGAGACGCAGGAGGAATGGGAAGAGAGGATGATGATTGAATATGCGGTAAGTATAGACAAGAAGAATCAGAGGTTGTATTAGTAGAGGTAGAACATTTAGAATTTGAAAGAGAAGTAAAAGGAAAGGTGAGTTCATCAAATTTTACATGTCTTGAAATATAAGTTCTTCCCGAGCTGTTTATGCATTTATAGCCTTTGTGAAGATCACTATACCCAAGGAACGTGCACGGAGTTGATCTAAATTCAAGCTTGTGAGCATTATATGGGCGGAGGCAAGGAAAACAAAGGCATCCAAAAGTACGAAGAAGGGAATAGTTAGGGACTTTGTTGTAAAGTTTTTGGAGTGGGATTGCGCCATGAAGGCCTGAGGTGGGAAGCCTGTTTATAAGATAAACAGCAGTGGAAAAGGCATCTTCCCAGTACGAAAGTGGCATCAATGCATGAGCAAGAAGAGAAAGTCCTGTTTCCACAATGTGACGATGTTTTCGTTCAACAAGGCCATTTTGTTTAGAGGTGTAAGGACAAGAAAATCGGTGAATGATACCACAACTTTGAAGAAAAGGGGTTAAACATTTAAACTCCCCTCCTGAGTCAGTTTGAATGCACTTGATTTTCCTATCCAACTGAAGTTCAACATGTTTCTTAAAACGCATGAAAACTTGTGCAACTTCAGATTTAAGTTTAAGAAAGTATATCCAAGTGTAACGGGTATGAGCATCAACAAAGCTTAGGTAATAGCGAGATCCATTTCTTGAAATGGTATGAGCAGGTCCCCACACGTCACAGCAGATTAATTCAAGGGGCAAGGAGACATTAGTGTTTGAAGAAGAAAAGGGGTAATTGATGACTTTTTCCAAGTTCGCACGCATTGCAAAAATTAACAATTTCATTTCTGGAAAAAGGTACATTACATCTACGCAAAACTTGCTTGACTACAGAGGACGTAGGATGTCCTAGTCTAAGATGCCATTGTGCTAATACTGAAGGAGACGGATGAGCAGTAAGTGGATGGCATGGCTCTTGATTTGCAATGTTGGCTGAAGGAAGGACAGAGTTGAAGCAAAGTGCTTGTGAGGAGGAAATTGAGACAGGCATTCTGAGATCAAACTTGTAGAGACCGTCATGCAAAGTCCCATGGAGAATGATCGCTTGTGTTGCTAGATCCTTCACAAGACAGAAACGAGGATGAAACTCAAAGAAAACATGATTATCTTGAGCAAATTTACTCACACTAAGAAGATTTTTTGTTATCATAGGAACTCGAAGAAGATTATTTAAAATGAATACACGAGAGGAGGAAGAAGAATATAATCGAGACTTGCCAATGTGAGAGATGGACAAACCTGCACCATTTCCCATGTGAATCTTACCATCTCCAGTGCACTCGCTCTTATTGGAGAGGTTGGAGAGATCATGAGTAACATGATGGGAGGCACCAGAATCTGGGAACCACCATTCTTCAGGTGATGACTCAGTTTTAGTGGTAGTGAAGGCAGTCGCTGGATGGGCCTGAGAAGGGCGCGGAGGTCCAGAAAAACGCGGAGTTGGTACAAAATCTTTGTCAAACCTGTGATAACAGATCTCAGCAACATGACCTTGAATCCCACAAATTTGACAGGTTGGTTTGCCATTGTTAGTGAACCATGGTTTTCGACCTCCTCCTCTACCAAATCTTCCTCGTCCCCTGCTTCTTTGAGACGAAGGAAATGACTGACGTGGAGTGGTTTGATTGTTCATTTTCCTTTGCTAAGGAAATACAGCAGTGTTTGCTGTAGGTGGAGATGCACCATTGAGGGTGTGAGACTCTAAACTTCCTTCATGAGACATGAGAAGGGCACTGACTTCAGAGAAAGTGGGAGTATCGGTTTTGGAGGTAATATGTACCACAACTGAATCATACTCAATCCCCACACCACCAAGAATATATAAAGTTTGATCCTCATCTGAAATGGGATGACCACAGGCAGCAAGTAAATCCATGAAGCCTTTCATTTTAATAATGTAGTCCTTCATGCTTAAATCTCCTTTTTTGAGTGTTTGGAGTTGCAGCTTGTAGTGCATCACCCGAGCCTTTGAGCGTGTAGCAAACAGAGTAGACACCCGTGTCCATAGCTGAACAGATGTCTCACATCCGATCATTTGAGCTTGGACACTTTCACTCATGGATGCCAAAAGGAAAGAAAACAAGAGTTGGTCCTGACGGCACCAGGAAATGAATGCTGGATTGACGATCTCCGAAGATCCATCATTGAAGATGACGCGAGAAGGAACAGGGGGATGAGTTGAGATGAAGCTTTCAAGACCGAGTCCTCTCAGTCCAGCTAAGACCTGTAGATTCCATAGAAGGTAATTCTCATCTGTTAATTTAACAGAGTTGATTTGATTTGCCGGATTTACGAGTAGGAGATTTGGGTTGGTGGAAACAACACTCGGTGATGAGATGAAGCCAGGATCAAGAGAGGCATCAGCCATTTCTTGTGGCTCTGATACCAAATTAAAGAAACCGAGAAAGAAATCTAAGAATTGTATTCCATTCTCATTTCTGTATCTGAGACGTAATTACATTTATACTCAATACAACGAATTAAACTTTGACACCTACCCCTGTTTGTTATAACAGACACAACAAATTTATTCTTTCTGTTAATCATGTAATGGGCTTCTTCATGGGCTTTTAGCACTTGTGGGTTTGTTCTGATTCATGGGCTGCTGTTCTTCTTCTTTAACTTTTGGCAGCAACAGTATTTACATACTGCAAATTGCAATGGTTTTTTTAGTTGAATTAAAGAGCACAACTAAAAATTTGTCTGCTCGATCCGTTGAGTTTGATGGGCTAGTCAAATAAAAAACCTTTCAGTCATAATTTATAAGGGAAATTGGACTTCACTCCCCAGCCGTCGTTTTTTTTTGTGTTCAGTCCCTGGGTACTTTTTTAGTACCACATTTCCACATGAAGTGTACCACATTTCCACATAAAGTGTACCACAATTTGTATGACCTAGTACCACAATTTTGTGGGTAGGGAGTGAACCCAAATAAATGTTTTGATTGGGGATTTTTCACCAACTTCCCCTAATTTATACCATCACAACCCATAACTTCCATTAAGTCTTACCAATTCATACAAGGATATGGAAAACATTGATGATATTTGATATACGTAATAAAGTTTCATTTTTTAATTGAATCCAATTAAAATAATTGATTTCATTGACTATTTCCTTCAATGCCGTTCTCCTTAACACGACCATCTGTTCCGGCCATCACGGCATACTTGTCTTTCCGAGTCAAGTTCGTGCACTCGAAGCCTAACGTCCCCGCCAATACCCTCTGGATGTAATTCGCGACTTCAATGGCGGATTTCCCTTCTCTTATCGTCAGCTCAGGTGGGAGTTGATTCAAGAACGTGATTTCAAAAGTTGGCCTTGGGTTCATGTACCCGAAGTACGGGTCCATCCACTTGTACCCTCGGGCCGTCGTCCCATAAAAGACGCTTTGTTTTGTGTTGATCGCCACCGGCACGATTCTGTCGCTCAATTCTGCGAAAAGAGCGCTGAACCGCAGCAAGAACGGTTCCCGGCAAGTGGTACCCTCTGGGCATATCACTAGATCGCCTTCTTCAAGCAACCGCTTTATGTTGGCCGCGTCTTTCTCCCTTTCTCTGCACAACGCAACAGCTTTGATCGGGGATATTAGTTCGGAGAATTTGCTTATGCTGTAGGTGACGCAGCTGATCTTCCGGCCGAGTGCCACAGCGGTGACAACCGGGTCCAGTACGGTGCGGTGGTTGCATACGAAGAGAACGCCGCCTTTTCCGGAGCTCGGCGGTGGCGGTGGTGTCCCCTTGACGATGAGTTTGATACCGAGGGCAACGTAGAGGTAACGCACGATTTTTTCAGGCAAAGGGATTGTCCCGTAGATTCTGATGATCGATAAAATGAAGCCGATTGGCATCCATAGAAAGGTCACCAAAGCCACAAGCGGGGTTGGCCTTTGTACTAGACGGCCCTCGTGAAAGATGACGGGGGATAGAAGCTTGTTTCTTGGGAGTGGTNAAATAAGAATATATTATTCAAATCAAATAATCAATACAATTAATGCTGAAATTTCAATTTTTACTCGTCAAGTTTTAATTGATAGAGCAACCAATTTCCTCTACCGATTTCTGGACATTTTTAATATACAGACTCCTCTTCTTGACGGAGAGTAGACAAAAAGACGACAGGCTGATCAAATTGAGTAGAGAAGTGAAGTAAATGAAGCACCTAACTTAATTAATAAAGTTGATAGGGATTTAATACATTCATGTCGGATCGTATTTTGTGAGACAGATCTCTTATTTGGATCATCCATGAAAAAATATTACTTTTTATGCTAAGAGTATTACTTTTTATTGTGAATATCGGTATGGTTGACCTGTCTCACGTATAAAGATTCGTGAAACCGTCTCATAAGAGATCTACTATAAAATATATACATGGGTTTGATGACATTTATTATGAATACTCATATGAACACAGTTGAAGTGACATTCGTTTATTGGATTTATAATTTCATTACATTAAATAAATTTTTACCACCTCAACCATTAGATAAAAAAAGTATTTATGGTGGCTAACATTTGTGGAAGGGCTGAGCCGTAACTTTTTTACGGGGAGATTGTGAAACTTGCTCCGTAGAAACGGGAAAAAAGAAACCTTTGTAACGTGCGACTTCTATGCATGATTATGACAGAGAAGGATTCTAATTTTCCAATTTTAACATTGTCGGCCTTTTGTACTTAAACGAGTGATATACAATGGCATGCCCTGAGGCCTGATTGGTCTAACGTTAGTAAGTAAATATTTTTTACATTTGATTTAAAAATGTTAGATAATTCGAAATCGATGGATAGTATACATTTCATGATGATAAGTAACATTCCGAGTCTTTTATGGTTCGGACTCTGCTAAACTTGAAGTATTTCTCTCTACCTTCAGTCTCGAAAATAGGAGAAAAACACTTCGGATATGACATATACTAAACCCCGAAAATATTAAAGCAATGATAGGTAACAAACTCAAGATATCAACGTGTACTTGGTGGAATTTAATAATTGAAAAAACTAGCAAAATGTTCATGAAGAAGGCATTTGTGGTGATAAAATGTGCTCTCCCTCTCAACTACTAACATGAAATGCCCATGGGTAGTAGTTTCGTACACAAGTAGGATTTGCTATTGATTATAGGATAAATTTATATATATAAAATAAAGTAACACCTTGCAGATGGACATGAAATCATGATCAGTTTCCCTATCTCCAAGCCCCAAATCAGGCACATTCGTCCCAAATTCTTTCAAAATCGCCATTCGTTTGTGTTCTCCGACAAGTACAGTACCAGGCTTCTTGACAAATCCCGTGGCAAGTCCCGATTTCGTCACTTCCAATTCCGTCCCCAGAACCTTGTCCGCCCCCAAGTAAGTCTTAGCAAAATGTTCCACCATAATCCTAGGGTTGGCAGTGATTATATACCTCCTCCCGAAGGAATTAAACACTTTCCATGTCCCTGGATGAACGTCTTTGGCGTAGAATTTAGGCAACACGGACCTCGACACGATCTCTATGTCACAAACCTTGAGCCCCGAGAATGTGATAAAGATGAAAGTTTGTATAGCAAAAGCTTCGGACACGAATACGTAGATAAAGTACCCAAACGGAACAGATGCCAAGAGGATCAGTGCTCGAAAAATGTTGCCCGCCTCGAGGGCCATGAGCAGGAAATAAGGGAATGCACTCCTGGAGACCAAGAGTGTGCCATCGAGGTCGGCTGCCACTGCCTGAGTGGAACGTCCCTCCGTGCTACATTTCGTTATCGGATCGAAATCCCGAAGAGCAACCATTTTGTGGAGGGACTAGAATAAAATGGAGGGGATCGGGGATATGGTCAAGTTTTAAGTTAGAAAAATATATATATAATGGAGGGTTGGGTTTAAAAAGGAATAAGCAACATGGGCTTGAGGTTCAAAATGAAACAGTTGTGAGGAAAAGGGGTCCAACTCTATCCCAGGTCGTTGAATACCGATTAATATTGAATTAGCCAGCCTGCATTTTTAGGTTTGGATATTGCCCCACACTAGGCCTGCATGCGTATATACCAATTTCTATAATTATATTTAGGGGTGGGTACGGTACGGTATACCGTATCGTATATCGTATCGAACTACGATATCATATACCGTACCGTAAATATCGGTATGAAATTTTTCCATACCGATATCGATACCGGAAATTCGGTATACCGAATTTTCGATATAAAAAAGTTCATACCGGATATCGTACCGACACCGAAAATTTTGTCGGTATACCGAAATAATGTTGGTATATTAGGTATCTTGACTTTTTTCGGTATATCGAACTTAAATTTAAAAAAATAATAATAAAAAAAATTATTTTCGGTATTTCGGTATATACCGAAATACCGAAAAAAATAATTATGTACCGATACCGAAAATTTCAGTACGGTCTGATACCGTACCGAAATTTTTGGTATCTCGATTTTTTCGGTAATTTCGGTATTTTTTCGGTACGATATTTCGTTATATTTTTTCACCCCTAATTATATTCTCTAATTGATTAAAATCTATAAATATTATTACAATCGAATTACAATCGAGTCTTGAACTTGAATTTTTTTTTTACTTGAAATCTTGATTTCATACAAGTCATCAATAATCTGGTCATAATATACAATCAATTATATGATTTAGGCAGGGAAGTAATTTGTGCAGTACAATATTGTTTCTTTTGATTAATTGTATGCCAGCTGGTATATTATGTGTACAATTTGAGGATTCTCAAATTGACAAAGGGAAGATTTAAATACGAGATATATAATTTAGATTATTGTTCTCAGAATATGCTATAAGAACAAATTTATATAAAAATAATTGTGCTGAAATTTTTCTCCTTGGCTCTTTTTAGCCTCGATATTTCTATGTTATTAATTAAATTTGGAGTCATGTACGTATACTAATATATTTAGTCCATCAATATGACATTAAAATAAATTTATATTTTTAATCTTCATACTTTAATTAAATTAATGCGAATCTTAAAAAAATTGGGAAAAAATTTCTTCTCCCACTAATTTAATAAACTATCTTTAAAAATTCTTGATTTTTATTTTATTTTTTGATGTGTTTTCCTTCATTAAATTTGGTATGCTATATGTAAATGTAATTTAATATGATATGTAATTTATTTCCCCAAAATTATGAGTAGAAAATTAATTTGTGGGTTGCCAAAAGAATGTCAATTCTAACAACCCGGGCGGCCTCATTCGCAAGATAGCTAGTTTAGAGGAATGGCTACAAATTAATTTTGGAAATTTAATTAATTTAAAAAATAGAGAAATAAATAAATAATAAGATGTAGTACATTATTCAATCGCTCTTCAAGTTTTCCCAACTACCTTCTCATGTGATTATTATTCACATATACTTTTTGTTTTTTTTTAATTAAAAAAAAAGAGTGAAAGAACAAGAAAGCTGTAAATGAGTCAATAACTTATAATTTTCAGTTTAAAACATATCGATCGAAATATATGCAACACATTTATGTTGAAATAAGCAAATGGATTGGACTGTGATAAATGCCATTAAAATGGGCCATCGAGGATATGATAAGAGATATTAATTAACACAAAAATTCATGTGAGATAGTTTTATAAACCAATTTTATGAGACATATCTTTTAATTGAGTCACAAATAAAACAAATATTATTTTTTTATTTAAGGTCGATAAAAGAATGTAATCAAATAATGTTATCATATTGATTTTATTAAAAAAAATCATCTCGTCGTGCTTGCGACTACTATCTTATACTCTTGTCTCTTTGCACGTGTAGTTGGGCCTAACTTCACCCTTAAAGCTAATTTTTCGAGTGGAGTTGGGTATAAATCTATAATCTGGTTAAGATGTGGGGATTGAGAGTCTACTCTATTGGTTATCAATTTGTTATAAATTAAGTTCGAAGCTAATATATTCACAAAAACCAAGCGTTGCGTATTAAATGCGAAAAGCGATTGGGGCAAAATTTGTAGGCACTAACTGAGTAGAAATCTTGAATTCTTGATTGATGGCAAACAGAGTTATCTCAGTGCGAATAAAGATACCGATTTTGCAGACACTCGTTTTAAGTGAAGAAACTGATCAGCTACTGATTGCTGGTAATTTTTTTCCCCGGGGTGTTTTGTACTTCTACAGAATATGCTTTGATTTCTTGTTCAAGCCTGGTTTATTTTGCCATGCAAACCAGCCCGAAACTGCCCATGCCTGATTTAAATTAATCAAGGAATGTGCATTTGGCCAACAGTTTTTGATAGTAGGGGATGATCCATGCTTGAGGTTGTGGGATTCGTCCGATGGAGTGCGGTTTGATTGGTCAGATGGGCATGTATGGACCGCAGAATTGGTAAGGTGAGAGAATCTACCTGCGATATGTTTGGAATGGTTCATAAAATTTAACAAATGATTCTCTCACGATCAGGTTAATCATAGCAATGGCTATTGCTATGGCACATGAAGATTTGGTCATCGATTGAGTACTTCATTTCTCTTTCTTTGCGTGTTAACAGGATGTACCCCGTGGCAAAGTGATCAAGTACAAATTCATACTGAAAGTAAACGACAATACCATTTTGTGGCAACCGGGGCCTGATAGATTTCTTTAAACATGGGAGACAAAAAAGACTATAATTGTTTTCGAAGACTGGGATCATCCCGAATTCCAGGATGTTGCAGAGGAAGAATTCATAGCTTATCTAAATGATGAGAACTCTTTGATCAATTCAGAATCGACTACAGTTTCCGATAATTCAAGCAAGACAACACAAGATGAAGAGACTGATGCGGAAAAGCAACATGTTGGCACTAATGAGAATTCTAGTCTTGATGAAAAGGTGAAACAAGATTCAAATGCAAACATAAATTGCTCGAAACATGAAGAAAGGTCAGTTTTAGAGAAAGAGGCTCCGGTAAGTCCTGTTTTATTGCCGGGCTTTATTCCAATGTTAACAGATGAGACAGATGAAGAACCTCCAAATGAAGTGAAAGACTCAATAATAACACATTTAGAATTTTTGTTTTTTGCAACAATTATTTGAGAGAGTGAATAAGAAACAAAGATTAAAGATGCCATGTTCCATTGAAATTGTGGATATAGCTAGGGGTGGGTGTTTATTCTCGGGTATCGGGTACCCGATCCGACTCGATCGGGTCGGGTATTTTTTAAGGGAAAAAACCGGGTTGGGGTATTTTACGATTGTCACATCAAACCCTTGGTGTCAACGGATCTACCAGTAATCTTTACAAGAACAAACTCCATCTTCAAAATGATGAAACCGGCTTCGATCTCTAACGACAATCTCCCGATCAAAAATCTTTGATATTAGTTTTATTGCAAGGTGGCAATCTGCACAAATCCTCAAGTTCTTCAAGATTCTAATTGGAGTCCCTGGTGGAGTATTAATCAACACAAATGCAATAGCAATCTTCTCGCTATGATACGATAATGCTGTCTCCTTCTCTTCTTCTTCTATGTCAGCAAGCACATTCGATGTATGAGGTGCATAGCCTTCCAGTTTCAGTAACCTGGTCATCTCCAAAAGCATCGCATAAATAGCCTTGGTTTGAGGATGAGACTCATCCCCCATGACAAACTCATGCATGCGATTTCCTAACTCAACAAGACTATAACCAGGCACTTTGCTTACACCTTCATTAAGCATTGTCGTTCTGACATTGTGAACGTCCGACCACCGTCTTTCTGATGCATAAAGGTTCGAAAGAAGCACAAAATCTCCACAGTGTTTAGGCTCCAACTTTTTTAACTCATCTCTTGCAACTTCAGCTATTTCTAAATTCCCTCGTAATGCGCATGCACCTAGTAACGTTCTCCAGATTACAGCGTTAGGTTCCACAGGCATTTCAAGAATATATTTATAAGCTTGTTTTACTAAGCCTGCCCGGCCAAGTAAATCAACCATACAACCATAATGTTCAATTTTTGGAACAATTCCAAATTCGTGTTTCATCCTCTCAAAGTAAGCAAATCCCTCATTTAGCATTCCACAATGGCTACAAGCATATAATACTCCAACAAAAGTAATTTCACTAGGAAGAAACCCGTGCCTCTCCATTTCCTTGAAAATATCAAGTGCTTCATTGCCAAATCCATTGACAGCCAGTCCCACAATCAATGACGTCCACGACACCACACTCCTCTCCTCTAACACATCAAAGACCATTTTTGCCTCCCTAATGTTCCCACACTTGGCATAAAGAACCAGAAGTGCATTTGCAGCATGTAAATTTTTGTCCAGACCCACCTTCATCATGTAAACATGGGCCCTTCTACTCAAAGCCAAAGCACCAAGTTCAGCACAAGCAGTAAGCAAACTAACCAAAGTAAACCCATCTGGTTTTACACCATCCAACACCATTTTCTTGTAAAGGGTTAATGTCTCATTAGGTCTGCCATTCAAAGCGTACCCATTGACAACTGAATTCCAAGCTACAAGATTCTTGTCAGGCATAGTTTCGAACAGCTGAAGGGCACTGTCTGCTCGACCACAGGCACCATAGAAATGAACCAAAGAATTCTGCACAAATACCAATGACTCGAACCCATCTTTCACTGCACAGCAATGTACCTTCTCACCCTCTCTAAGGAGCATCATTTTAGCAATGGCTTTAAGAAGAAAAGGATACGTGTGGGTGTCGGGATCCATCAATCTGACACGCAGCTGTCGGAATATATCCAAAGCTAAAGATGGGTTTTCACTCTCAGCATAGCCTCTGATCATTGTATCCCAAGTGAAGATATTTGGAATGGAGATTTGGTCGAACAAAACACGGGCATACGACATGGGTCCTGAGAGCGAGACCAACGTAAATATCAAGTGTTTTCCCATGTCTGGGCTGGAAAGAGGGACGCCATGCCTTACGGAAAAGGCGTGAACTTGCTTCAGTTTGGCGACAGAGGAGGCGCATGACAACAAGAGAGCGATGCATTGCTTGACAATGTAAGGTTTCTTATAGCCGTCGTCGAGAAATTTGGTTGAGGAGCGATCAATCATAAATCATTCGCACGCAATAAAGTCTGAATATTTTGGGTATCAGGAAAAAAGAAGGAAAATTTAAAATCCAGTCACAGATTTATGGAGTTGTTTAGTTCTAGGGCCGTGATCGATTCTGCCGCGTACGTTGGACAATGGGGTGGGCGGCGGCGGCGCGTTCGATCGCTGAGAATGAGGAGTGAGTACTAAACCCTCGCTGATTTGATTAAGACAAGTACTATTACTAAAAGTTTAATTGAACTTTTCACCAAAATTCAAAAATAGTCATCCATTAAATTATATCTATATTTATTTAAATAACACATTCCTAATCATCATCCACATAAATATCATCTAAAATATTTCTCAAACGAAATTTTATGTTATTTGATATGCATACTAAAATCGTGTTTTTGTAATAACTAATCGAGTCTGGTTGATTGAGTCTTTCATGTATTAACATCTTTTGGTTTCTCAACCGGAGCGTTTGGATTGCCTACAATAAATATTATGTTTTTTAATATTCAAAAAGGAAAAATAAGGATGTCTTGAACACAAATATGGGCTTAAAGACCGTGGATCCAAAATATAATAATAAATCCATTTGAACAAAAACTATCAATGAATAAAAATTTGACGTCATTTTAGCTCATATATATAAAATCGTGATATTTTCAATAGACTTGTGAAGAAGATGAAAAAACAAAAATCTTCGAGCACATAAGAGAAGAAGCAGTAGTCATCTTCTTCCTCCCCCAAGACTTATTTTTTTCACGATCATGAGATGAAGGACCGCCAGAAGAACTTATTAAAAAAAGCAGTTTCCGATAGTTATCATGTCCCCAAAACTTCTGACTTTTAAGACGCAGATAATATGTCCTCAAATAAAAAGATAAATAAGTTATCATGTCTAATTTCTCGGGAAATACAAGTTTTACCATGAATATTACATTAAAATGCCCCTTGTTCACTCCACTCGACCCCATTTCTTGGGCCGCCGCTAATTCTACCGATTCTTTGAGGCGGCCAGACAACATGGGTAATCCGTCCACAAATCAAACCGAGAGGAATCTGCCAACGACAGTATTTCTGAGTCAAGAAAGTTGCATACAAATACTAGTTTTTGACGACTTCATTAACATGCATGTCCTATAACTCCGTGGCACGGAAGTAACCATGCTTTTAACTTTGTAACATGTACCTTTACTTCATAAATGATCGAGCAGATCATTTTGAAACAAAACAAAACCTGTACCCAGAATTTCTAAAAATGTTCTGTTTATTTCTGTCAATGTTATTGAAGAAGGGATTACACCAGTACCAGTTTAACTTCGCAAAAGTATATAACTGCAGTGATTTGGAACATACCGGGCCAATTAACCTCGAGTCCATGCTGCATGATACATTGTCTCCCTCAACCCAACAATGCCCTTCAGGGATCCTCACAGCATCAGATGAGAAAGAAAGATCAACCCAGTCACCCGAGAGGGCTGTGATTCTCTTTATGTGTTTCTCTTTAAAATTACCCGGAGAACTGCATAGGAAATTGAATACATTTCAACAATATTTTTCATGAGTTGAGAGCAAGAAAGATAATTTTTAAGCAGAAAATCAATATATTTTATAGATACAGCTCATCCAAAAGGGTAGACAGGCAGCCTCAAGTTCGCACAACCCCCAGCCTCATGAGAATACCTATACGTATTGCTTATCAGGGAAGATTCGCAAAGCTACCATGAAATCACTTTTTAGTATCATTGTTCTTCTAATCATCAACGGCCACATTACGCAGATCACTCATTTTTTATTTTCATTTAGTCATTCAGTAACAAGTTGACGGCAATGAGAACTTAGCTGAAAAAGGCATGCTAAAGCATGCTGCCCCAGGCCCCCGATATGTACGCCATACACAAAGATACAAAATCATCAATTAGTGCGTATTATGTTGAAGATTATTTTTGTAGACATTGGAAACGTAACTACTTCTAAATGAGTTTACACCAATTACAACCAAAATCCAAAACCTTCCTTTAACTTATGGTAATGGGAATCGTCAGCATCAAACAAAAGCATAGACATTGAAATATAAAGACAACCTTTTCGATCAAACATACGTACTGAGTACCAAGAAAAAGACATTTGCGCTGAAAGAATAATCTGGAAATCTTGAATTACCGAAAAACAACTACATCTCCCCGTGAGAATTTGTACTTTTCTAGGCATAATTTCTCAACCAATACATAGTCATCTGCAAATCAAACAGAGAATTAATCACAACTCTTTAGCAGTAGGGTATGAACTAAGGCTATGTTGAGAAACAACCAAGTGCAGGAAAGAAATCAAAAGGCATGGATGATCAATTTTCATCACATTTTCCTAATGAATAACGAGTAGTTAATATTGAATATCGATTACTCTCTGGATGCAGCCGCCTATCACCACATAATGAAATAACATAAATATCTAAACTGATGTTACATATCATAATCAAATTTGTTGATTTCCAATTAAACCAAAACTAATAACATGAAAAAAAAAAAAAAAAGAATCAACTTTACCAATTACAAACCCATCGGAGTATTTTCTGTGGGGGTTGAGAGTTGGATACATCGAAGAACCGCGAACCGCAGTAACGCTGACATAACGGTCCGACACAGTGAGGCCAATGAGCCCTGCGGTGAAGTATTTTTTAGCTAAATCCCAGAGGAAACTTCGATTCGCCATGTCTATGTTGACCTGTGTAGGAGTAGATGAGGCGAGAGAAAATCGAAATCACTTTATCGAATAGACACTTCCGCCGTCGCCGCCCATCCTCTGTTGTACGGTTGCTTCTTGGGAAAAAAAAATTCCCAAATTCAAACGTCACTTATTTACACAATAATACAAAATACAATAGAGTTTTAATTACATCATGTTGAAAATTAATATTTAAAATGTATATATTGAATATTTGAATGTTGAAAATAAAAATTGTAAATATTGAAAATTAGTGTGTGATGATTTAGGTAATGATGATTTTATTTTTGGATTATTTGTAAAGATTTTTTATAAATAAATCTCTCATTTGTGAAAAAAATCACAATTGAGTTGAGAGAAAAATATTATAAAGTGTGTAGTGTGATAATTTTGAGAGTTTGAGATTTTTACTTTTTACCGTAAATTTTTACTTTTTCACAACACGTTATCAGCACGAAGATCTAAAAGTCCTCCATATTTTTCCAAGCTCCAAAACAGAAGAAAAAGGTAACAAAAATAATAATATTTATTTTATTGTTTATTTATTTATTGTGCATATATTTAATATATAATATAATGTTATTATAAATAATAAAAATAAATTTTTCAAAAAACTTGTTATAAATCCTGGGAGGATGTTAAGACGACATCCCACACTCCCGGTAAGGGATACGACAAGTATAAAAGTCTATAAGATTTTTAAACAAAATATCATATGACATTTCATTATAATATTGTGATATGATATACATAATTATTTAAAACATTACTAATATTATATACACCATATTATTACCATAAAATTATACAAATACATACATTTATTTTCTTGTACACCAACGGTCATAAACGGTAACAAAATGGCTAGTTTTTGCCCTATAAATATGATCTCACAAATATATTCAATCACTCCAACTTTCTCTTCTTCTCTAAAATAATTTTTCATCAAATTTTTGAAGAAAAAAGAAGATGGCTTTCACAAAGTTATTTTTAATTATTTTGGTTTTAATACTCACGAATCTTGTACTTATCGGAGAATATCCTCCTCGTGTGTTTTCTTTATTTTTACGAATGCTTGTATTTGTTGTTTATCCATTACTTTGTATTGCAATATTTATTAACTAATAAAATACATCGTAATTTTTTTTAGTACCACCATGTCAAACTTGGCAAAGCTCGAATTCATTGTTTTGATATTACGGGAAAAAATTATATGTAATGCACTCTCGATGTAGAAAGCATCTTGAGTTATTAGGTCTAAATGAGACCATAAAAGAAAATGGCATATGCACATCACAAGAAAAGGCAAAAGCCATGATATTTTTGCGTCGACATCTCGACGACGGATTAAAATGTGAATATCTGATTGAAAAAGATCCCATGGTTTTGTGGAAGGGAGTAAAAGAAAGATTCGAACATATAAGAGAAGTTATACTTCCGACCGCCCGGGATGAATGGAATACGTTGACATTCCAAGATTGTAAGAAAGTCAGTGATTACAATTCAGCGATGTATCGAATAATCTCGCAGCTAAAATTTTGTGGACATGAGGTTACAGAATCGGAAATGCTTGAAAAAACATTTTCCACGTTTCACGCATCAAATATAACTCTACAACAACAATATAGAGTGCGTGGATTTGCGATATATTCTGAACTCATCGCCTGTCTTCTCGTGGCGGAAAAGAATAATGAGCTGTTAATGAGAAATCATCAGGCACGACCCACTGGTTCAATGGCATTTCCTGAAGTAAATGTCGTAAGCAAAAATGAATGTAAACCTGTAAACCAAATTCGTAGTGATAGACAAGATTTTGGTCGAGGACAAAATCGAGGTCGTGGTCATGGTCGTGGACGTGGACGTGAAAGTGGTCGTGGACGCGGCCGTGGTTTGGAAAATAATCGAGATAGTTATTTCTATAACTCATCTCAAAAGAGCATCCCAAACCATCCACCGAAANGTGGTCGTGGACGCGGCCGTGGTTTTGAAAATAATCGAGATAGTTATTTCTATAACTCATCTCAAAAGAGCGTCCCAAACCATCCACCGAAAAGGCATCATGAGAATATGAGTGTTAATGAGAATCACTCAAAAAGATTTGAAAGTTCTTGTTTCAGATGTGGTACTCCAGGACATTGGTCCCGTATTTGTCGAGCCCCTGAACACCTTTGTAAACTTTATAAAGAATCATTAAAAGGGAAAGAAAAGGAGACCAATTTTACTGAACACAATGAACCTTTGAATAATTCAACTCATTTTGATACTGGAGATTTTCTGATTGATTTCTCAGACAATGACCAATTTGCTGGTGGAATAGATATGTAAAAAAAATTTTATTTTTCCACGTACTTGTATGATAATATTTTATCGTGTGTTAAATTTTTAAATATGTATTGTATTGTATTTTATTTTTATAAATATATTGTCACTAATTTTATTTCATTGCACATTTTTTTTGAAGTTCAAATATGGAAAATGCTATGAACCAAGCTGAAGTTTGCATACCTGATAGTGGTACAACGCACACTATCCTCCGAGATAAAAGATATTTCTTGGAACTAAAACCAACAAAAACAATGGTGAATACAATATCAGGTCCTGTAGACTTGATTAAAGGATGTGGTAAAGCACAATTTTTGTTACCTAATGGTACAAAATTTTTGATCAATGATGCTTTATATTCACCACAATCGAAAAGAAATTTGTTGAGTTTTAATGATATATATTCCCATGGGTATGATACTCAAACAATGAATGAAGGGAATGGGAAATATATGTGTCTTACCACATATAAATCAGGAAAGAAATATGTGATTGAAAAACTACTAATGCTCCCTACTGGATTGCATTATACACATATACGTCCCATTGAATCAAACATGTTAGTTGATAATTCTTCAATATTAACCAATTGACATGATCGATTAGGACATCCTAGTTCAAAAATGATGTGAAGAATTATAGAAAATACACATGGTCATCCGTTGAAAGATCAGAAGATCTTTCACAATAATAAGTTTCAATGTAAAGCATGTTCTATTGGAAAACTTATTATAAGACCATCACCAGCCAAAATCCAAACTGAATCACCAATGTTTCTTGAACGTATTCAGGGTTATATTTGTGGACCAATCCATCCACCATGTGGACCGTTTAGATACTTTATGGTATTGATTGATGTCTCCAGCAGATGGTCAATGATTATTGTATGTTTATGGGAATCATTGTTGAGCATCATGTTGTTCATGTACATACATAGAATGGATTGGCTGAATCATTGATTAAACGTCTGCAAATGATTGCTAGACCAATGATTATGAAAACAAAGCTCCCTATTTCTATATGGGGACATGCAATTTTACATACCGCTGCATTAATTCGCATCAGACCAAGTGCATATCATAAATACTCCCCATTGCAGCTTGCATTTGGTAAAGAACCAGACATTTCTCATCTGAGAATTTTTGGATGTATGGTGTATGTGCCTATTGCACCATCTCAACGAAAGAAAATGAGACCTCAAAGAAAGATTGGTATTTATATCGGTTATGATAGTCCATTAATCATTCGATATCTTGAACCTCAGACAGGCGACGTGTTCACAGCACGTTTTGCTGATTGTCATTTTAATGAGGAAATCTTCCCAATGTTAGGGGGAGAACAGAAACATACCGAAAAAGAAATTACATGGTATGTATCATCATTGTTACATCTGGATCCAAGAACAAAACAATGTGAAAAAGATGTACAGCAAATTGTGCACTTGCAAAGAATAGCAAATCAAATACCAGATGCATTTGCAGACACAAAAGGGGTAACTAAATCATATATACATGCTGCAAATGCCCCTGCTCGAATTGAAATTCCGAAGAAACAAATTGAAGATAGTCATGATGTCATTAAACGCCTGAAGCGTGGAAGGCCAGTTGGTTCCAAGGATAAAAATCCTCGAAAAAGAAAATTCATAGAGAAACACAATGATCACAAAATAGAGAATGATGTTCCTGAAGAAACACATAATGATCACAAAATAGAGAATGATGTTCCTGAAGAAACACATGATGATGAAAATGTTTTGTCAGAACCACAAACTGACGAGAATCATGAAATCTCTATCAATTATATTAATACTGGAAAAATATGGAACCGAAAAGATATAGAAGAAATTGATGATATATTTTCTTATAATGTGGCAATCGACATCATAAATGATAATGAAGATCATGAACCAAAATCTTTTGGTGAATGTAAAAATCGGCAGGATTGGATAAAATGGAAAGATGCCATCCAGGTTGAATTGGATTCGCTAAATAAACGTAATGTTTTTGGACCTATAGTCCTTACACCTGAAGGTGTAAAACCTGTTGGATACAAATGGGTTTTTATTCGAAAGCGAAATGAGAAAAATGAAATAGTAAGATATAAAGCTCGACTTGTTGCACAAGGTTTTTCTCAAAGGCCTGGAATTGATTATGAAGAAACGTATTCTCCTGTGATGGATGCAATTACGTTTCGGTATTTGATTAGCTTGGCAGTATCTGAAAATTTAGAAATGCGTCTTATGGATGTTGTTACAGCCTACTTATATGGATCACTTGATAGTAATATATATATGAAAATCCCTGAAGGATTTAAGATGCCTGAAGCACAAAGTTCAAAACCCAGAGAATGTTATTATGTGAAATTACTAAGATCATTATATGGGTTGAAGCAATCCGACATAATGTGGTATAATAGGCTAAGTGATCACTTGATAAAAAAGGGATATGTAAATAATTCAATATGCCCTTGTGTTTTCATTAAGAAAACAACATCCGGATGCGTAATTATTGCTGTATATGTTGATGATTTAAACATCATTTGAACGAATAAGGAAATTCAAGAAGTTGTGTCATACTTGAAAGAAGAATTTGAAATGAAGGATCTTGGAACAACCAAGTATTGTCTGGGTTTACAAATTGAACAAAAAGAATGTGGAATATTTGTTCACCAGACAAATTATACAGAAAAGATCCTTAAACGTTTTAATATGGACAAATCAAATCCTTTAAGTACTCCAATGGTTGTTAGATCATTAAACATAGAAAAGGATCCATTCCGTCCATGTGAAGATGATGAAGATATTCTTGGTCCAGAAGTACCATATCTAAGTGCTATCGGTGCCCTTATGTATCTTACAAATTGTACAAGGCCTGATATATCTTTTGCCGTAAATTTATTGGCAAGATTTAGCACATATCCAACAAAGAGACATTGGAACGGAATTAAACATATATTCCGTTATCTACGAGGAACGACAGACTTGGGACTTTTGTATTCAAAAGATGCTAATCCAAGTATAATTGGTTATGCCGATGCTGGATACTTATCTGATCCACACAAAGCACGTTCTCAAACTGGATATGTATTTACTCGTGGAGGCACTGCAATTTCTTGGCGTTCACAGAAACAAACACTTGTAACAACTTCATCAAATCATGCCGAGATTATTGCACTACATGAAGCAAGCCGTGAATGTGTGTGGTTAAAATCAATGACTCAACATATCCAAATCTCATGCGGATTATCATTCGACGAGAAGCCTGTGATACTATATGAAGATAATGCTGCATGTGTTGCTCAAATGAAAGAAGGATACATAAAAAGCGACAGAACTAAACATATTCCTCCTAAGTTCTTCGCATTCACCAAGGAGCTTGAGAAGAATAAATGTATTGATGTTCGTCACATTCAATCAAGTGAAAACTCATCAGATCTCTTCACAAAGGCACTTCCTACGACAATATTCAGAAAGCACTTATATAATATTGGGATGCGCAATCTACGAAATTTGTGAAGAATTGTTCGTATCAACATGATGGAGAGTTTACGTGACTGCACTCTTTTTCCCTTACTATGGTTTTTATCCCAATGGGTTTTTCCTAGTAAGGTTTTTAATGAGGCAGTACAAAAACACGTAATGAAGACATCATCGTATCATGATCATCATCACAAGGGGGAGTGTTGAAAATTAATATTTAAAATGTGTATGTTGAATATTTGAATGTTGAAAATAAGAGTTGTAAATATTGAAAATTAGTGTGTGATGATGTAGGTAATGATGATTTTATTTTTGGATTATTTGTAAAGATTTTCTATAAATATATCTCTCATTTGTGAAGAAAATCACAATTGAGTTGAGAGAAAAATATTATAAAATGTGTAGTGTGATAACTTTGAGAGTTTGAGATTTTTACTTTTTACCATAAATTTTTACTTTTTCACAACACATCATTATTATTTTTGATAAACTTGATTCTCAGGTAAATTAATAATCTTGATTCAGTTATTTATTATATAGTTATTCTACAAGTTTACGCTTTATTTATTTACTTTTCATAAAAATGAGTTTGATACTTTATTATATAATAATATCTATACTATATTATTAAATGTGAGACTCTTAAAATAAGTATTTTAGAAGAGATCAAAATATTTAATTCCATAATTACTCTTCTTACTCTATTAAAAATCTCCTCAAGTCACAACATATTTTATATAAAAAAAATCTAAACAAAAATTCACTTTTAAATCGAACAACTCTTCTAAATTGAAAATAATTTCGTGTTAATTGTTTAATATTATTTGATCAAATTAAAAATAATAATAACACATGCAACGCGTGTTCATCTTTTACTAGTATATAAGATGAACAAAGCCAATTTAACAGTATACTCAATTTGAATATTCTGTCCAGAAAATAAATACGTAAACTTGATTTAATTTCTCCCATTTTTTTTTATTAACAACAATCCGAATTTATTGAATTTTCCTCTTAACCGAACCGAATTTCAGAATTTGGATTATTTCGTTACTCCTAAAGCGAATGGCTATGGATTTTCATTTAACTTTCAAAATCTAAAATATATAAAATAATAATAAAAAAGAATTTACAAATTCATCAATAGAAATAAACATCACAGCTTAATATTTGGAATTGGCCCCCTAAACACACAAAAACAAGCCCCCATGACAAAGTAACACAGCACAAGAACCACTCCCTTGAAGTAATGAGATGTTCCATCCTGTAATCAATTTCTTGCTCAAACTCAGCGAAAACACATTCTCAATGATGATAATAAAGATATTCGAATATATCGAATTCGGGTTTCGGAATCGATAACTCTACCTGCAATGTGAATGCTGTGACTAGTATCGATATAGCAAGACAGCTAGTTTCGAGGAGATTGAGGTCAAGGTCCATGTCCATACCCATTATCCATCACATGAGTACACTTAATGGTATCTACAAACATAAAATCTAAAAATGGATATTTTCAATCAATCAAAATATCTAAGAGTTGAGAAAACTCGTAGATCCAGAATTTTTTACCACGAACATGGCAATTTGAGTAGCTGAACCCAAAGCAAGGCCTATAGATATATCCTGCATCCATTTCCCAGATCATCATTAATTATATTATTGCTAACAATTCCACATTGATTGCATTGTTTGAAAAATATATAACGCTGACCAATTTGTTCTTGAAAGCAAAAATGATGGCTCCAGCATGTTCTGCTCCATTTCCAACTATTGGCAGTAAGATCACACTTATGAAGCTCACAGACAACCCCCAAGCATCCGAAGCAACCTGTTGATCATCATCAACAACTCCGATCCTTCAATGGTGAATCACCTCTTCGAGCAAGAAAAAAAAGAGTGAAATTTTATGTGTAATTTTTAAATTTTCGATTTGATTTCTTTCTTCCATTGAGACCTCTGTTTCTTCATTTCACCCCATCCCTTGAAATCCTTGGTCAGATAAACGTCAGCTAAGTGCAAACACACTTACTTCGATGGATGTAACAATGTATTCAGACAAGGGAGCAATGATTCCGGTCATTAGAACTAGCCAGAAACACGCACTCCAGAACCCGATTACTGGGCCCGGTTTCTCATTTGATATTGACTCGCCATCGTCATCTTCACCCTGCTAATCACACGTATGAATTTGTAGAATTACTAGCGTCTATTTCTTGATTCTCAAACCAATCGAACACTCACCTCTTCATCTTCGAATAGTTGCCGATGAGTCCATAACTGGAAAAGAAGATAAACAATGTACCCGACGAGCATCACAACACAACTCGTCCTCGACAACTGCAGCGAGCCAGCTGCTACCAACTCCGTGGGCGTTCCAGAAAGCTTTATCATCAAAGGCAATATGTGGCACAACCACCCCAACAACAGCAGCACCGAGTTCATGCCCGTTTGTCTCTATCACGATTTGCAATATATTTACTCAAGAAACCAACATTGGAAATTGAATAATCAGAATGTTGCAATCAGTGTATTGTATATTTTGAATTTAACCATATGTTACCGTGTCAAATTTTTGTTCTTTCGACGGGTTAGCGATTCCACCACAAAAGAGAGCAGTTCCGAGGACTAGCAGAAGATTAGACAGTATGGAACCCAATAGAGAGTACTTCACCACATCTACTTTGTGATGAATAAGAGCAACTAAGGATATTACAAGCTCGGTCACATTTCCACATGTTGCATTCAGAATCCCTCCCACTGCAGTGCAAGACGAGCCAACTCTTTTCAACCAATAATTATTTCTTCACTTATTATTTTTTATTAAAAAAATCAAATCTTTTAATTATAGTTATAAATATTTTGGGTATTGGTCTTGAGGTTTGATTTTGGTGAGTAATTTTTTCCCTCACGTGATATCAGAAACAGCTAACATGACATATCTATATCAGCGTTTAGACCAAAATAACCAAAAATCAGAAATAGCTAGCATGACATATGCACATCAGCATTTATACCAAAATAACCAAAAATTAAAATTTAAGTGTACCAGAACTAAAATTAGTGGACAATGGACAGAAAAAACTAATTTCCCTCAAGGTACTAATCATTTAAGAATGAAAAATAACCATGAAATAAAAAGGGCCAAAGTAAATAAACGTTATTAAATCTATATAAAAAAAAAAATCATTGGGAGGGGTATAAATAAATGTTTAGACAAATACAAAAAAAATTAAATAAGACAGAAGAATCTACTAACCTGTTGGATTTGTGTAGAAAGCAATTTGCCTGCAGTTATATATTGAATAAGATTAGCAATACATTGCGAGTAACCCGACATCTATTATATTATTGAATAAATAAACATAAAATTTATAAATATACCAATTATAACAAATCTAATAAATCATAAATGCTCACTCGGTCAGAAAGCTGATTCTCTCGGCAAGCGGAGTGAGACCAATCAGGCTCAAAGCGAACACCCACGCCTGTTCATAGAAACAGCAACAATTACGTTAATGTACCAAGAAATTAAGTTCTACCTGTTTTAATTTAACCAAACAAATCAAAGAAAGAATACGATAAAAAAGATCGAAATCACATGCAAGAGCACTCACTCTTCCGTAATTACGCTGGTCAGCAACAATGGCGACTGGTATGGCCGAGAACAAAATCGACAGCTTCGTTCCCAGAAGAACCTCATGAATATTCGCCAAAAACATTCTCACGAACGGATCCGATCTCTTCTGCAGAGAAGGGGAATTATCGTGTCTGCTCAAATTTAAACCCGCATCTTCCATAAGCAATGGTTCTGCCTCCATTTCTAGTCCTTTGCCATCTGAAATCCCACCGTTTATTGAAAAAATACCCAGAATGGCAGAGTTTAGGTAGCAATGGAAGCCTGCAAAACTAAAGACCAAGAGGCAACACAACACGCAGCACGGTGGGGGAAGAAGCTAGAAATCTGAACAGGAAAATAAAAGCAGCTAGCTCACTGTGAATTTTCTTTCCACCAATGGCCGAGGTTTCGTTCTGTTTGTTACGAGCGCGTGGGTGGGGGAATACACATGGCTTTATCCCATTAATTTTCTTGTTACAGTTTTTACTTGGTATCTAAAGAAATATTAATCCAAAAAATATGGGTAAAAACTGGTGTGAGACGGTTTTACGGGTCGTATTTGTGAGACAGATATTTTATTTGGGTCATCAATGAAAAAGTATTACTTTTTATGCTAAGAGTATTACTTTTTATTGTGAATATGAGACCTACTCAAAGGTATTTAATTAATTTTGTACTAATTTCGATGGATTAAACAAAACCAATTAGATGATTAAAAAATTTGACAAAGTTAATGGAGATTGAAGAGGTATAGGATAGATTAAATGGTTTATATCGATATTAGAAGAAGTAGTAATTTTTAGTTTCAAAACAAAAAAAAATTATTATTTTTTATTAAAATATTCGATCTAGATTTTTATAAACTCTACAAAAATTCAGTGGTATATTAATATTTTGTGATATAATTGATGGAAAGAATTTGTTTTTAAATTATATTAAATATTATTATTTTTGTATTATAACTCATAATCTTGAAATTCAATTAAGTCTAAAATTATAAATATACAAATTCTTTGATAAAATTATTATATATATTATATTTAGCATTAATTTTATTGCAACATTAATAAATATTTCAAAGTATGCGTTTACTGATTGATTGCTTTGGGCCCCACCCAACAGGGAAATTTTTTTGCTTTATTTTGGTGGGAAATATAATATTCAAAATAGGGTCAGAAATATTAATTGTCCAGTTGTCGGGAAACGTCGATTTGACTCATTCACCGCATATGCATGCGTTCACTCGTGGATCTCGTTCTTTTTAAATTATTATTAGTTTAGTTTGATATATTGTGTTTATTTTTTAAAATTATTATTAGTTTTAATTTATTAAGTTTATTTTGTGTTTAATTTATTGTTTTACTATTATTTTTAAAATGATGATCTATTTATGAGTTGTGTATTGTGCAAATTATCTTTGTGTTTAAGTTATTGTCTTAAATTGTTGTTTACTTTGTGTTTGATTTATTGTGTGTGTTAAATTTGTATTCAAGTGTTTAATTTATGGGTAAATATCACATAAATCCTCAAATCCAATCTTAACTTTATATTATGTTCCTCTCATAAAAAATATATGTTTGCACCAAGATGATCGGAAAAAAAAAGTTTCTACACTCTTTGAGCCCACATGATTTTTCTCGAATTAAATTCGATACAAAACATTAGAAATATGATACTAATTTATGATATTTTAGTATCAATTATTTCAAATATATTATTGATATTTGATTTTTGAGTACTCAAACATGTATGTAAATATTGATATTAATAACATATTTTTCCTGATAAAGACTTGAAGCAAATTTGAGTTTGAGTATGTGGATTTATATATATAAAAAAAGTAACCCTTGATTTATTATGTTTATTTTTTAGATTATTATTAGGATTAAGTTTGATTTATTGTATATGTTATGCACAATGATTGTGTGTTTTTTTTTTTATTATTTCAAGTTAGTGTTTGCAAGAGATTATTTTAAGTGCTTACATACTTCAAGTCAATGAAATAATTGAAAATTGTAAATAAAAGCTAAAAAACAAACACTACTAAATATTTTATTCCCAAAAAAAAAATTTAATTTTATGGTTTCAAAATAATTGAGTTTAATGTAGATAGACGATTCAGCTTCTTGTAATATTATTTTGTTATGATGTGAGAACCCCGCGTCCGTTACATTTAGTATCCATTAGATAAATCTTCGAATTAATGTGCTAGCCGGCAAACCATACTAGTCAAGTAAACCGTACTAAGTAAGTCATGTGCGAAATGCTCGTCTTAAAAGATATTTGCAGGGGAAATCAGGCGCTCACCCACCCCACCAACTCAAAATCTCTTAGAGGCAACTTGTTGTATTCTTTTTTTAGCTGGAAGATATCATAAATGTAACATCTAACATTATATCATATTTGTGTTATATATATTTTTTTATTGTCATTATATTCAATTATTATTTTTTGTTGAAACAGAAACTATCTTTTTGTCATCGAGATACAAAGACATACTATAAGAGTGTTCCTAAGACGTACTATAAGAGTGTTCCTCTAAAACCTAAAAAATTTGAAACCAACTACGTTGACATAAAAACATCTCCCACTCACAACTAACATTATATTTTCTAGTATGTCAAAAAAAAAAAAAAAAAAGAGAAACAAATACTTGTTCTATTTTGGGAGCACATATTATGTCGAAACAATATAAAAAAAATTTTCGAAATAAAAAATATAGCCCCATTATTCATGTTTTATTTATTTATTATTTTCAATTATTTAAATATTTATTTGACTCTTTAATTCCAACCTCTATTTCACCTTATTGTAATATCCTATTCCCACATCATCAATTTTTTACATATAGTTTATAATTTCATTTGTGATATTATTAATTTGATCATTTTTCATATAATTATATTTTTACTTAGAATTTATTTATATATATGTTGCCCATATCTTAATTTTTACTCGTATTATTATAATAGTGCATATAAATATATTTCTCATCGATTCTTGCTTCGGTCATTTCAACTATAAAAAACCAGCCAGCCCCAATACCGTTGGAAGTTAGCTCAAGTTCTCAAAACGAGAAGTTGACTTGTTCAATTACTCAAATTTTTTTAAAATAATAATATAAAAAAAAATATATATATATATTCACCAATTCCATCGACGAGTTGTCACACGTATATTGTATAGTATATGACGGAGATGAACACGAGGTCCACCTACTCATGATTCTGTAGCCTGTCGCTGTTGTATTCATCAGCATCAACTCTTCCTTCCCACATTTGCACACGCGAAGAAGAGGAAGAGAAGAAGATGGTGGGTCCGAATAGGCCGCTGTTGGTGTTGTTCGGATCATCCATAGTACAGATGTGCTACAACGTTGGGGGCTGGGGTGCTATGCTTGCGTGCAATTTACCGTTTCTTGAATGCTGTTTGATTCTAGAATCTTGAATACCCCGAGAATATTTGGTGACATTTCATTCTAAATGGCTTGTAATCTCCACATCTCGCTGTTTGCGAGTTCATGTAATGTGATGCATCCTTTTTCGCCTCTAATATTAGTTAACAAGTGACACATTTTATATAAGTATTGATTCCTGTGCCCAATCTTCGAAGGCGGATGTACTACTACGGGGTTACTCTGGCTGGAATTCAAGGATGGCTCTTCAAATCCTAGATCAAGTTTTTCCCAAGGTACATGTTTGATACTGAATCCTGCTAATGTGTAGCTTGATTATGTTGAATTCTGTCAAGATCATAGAATTGGTCCAAACTCTGCCTCAGGCTAGATGAATATAGAGATTGTTCAAATCCATATATACACAACTTTACACGAGTAATTACATCTCATATGAAACATCCGACACACGTCTAGACAAATATATGGAGCTTACAATACATTTTAAAAAGTGGCCTGTAAGGTCGGTCCAACACGTAATATTGGTTATAGACTCTGATACCGTATTAAGATTATTCAAAAGTTAGCTCAAAGATCCATTTATATAACTCCCAATAACTTGATCCATCCGACGTGACTCTTAGCAACAATGTGTCTCTTGGTCCTAGGCTACTGGAAACTAGAATTTTATTTTTGAAAATTTTTTATCCCTGTTTGTCATGCTCTTTTGTTGTGCCCATTCTTGAATTTGGTCTTCAAACTCATGGTTTTTTTATTTTCTTGCGCAGAGACGGAATCCATTTGTCTTCTGATGGGTCCCAAGTTGTATTGGAGGAGTTACTCAAGGTCTTGAAAAGGGTCGATTCGGAACCGAGTCTATATTGGTTGGCAATGACGCCTGAATTTTCAGAGGATTCACCTTATTATGCTGTAGGTCCGGATGGCAAGAACACGGTCAATGTTTCTGGTCATATTTGTACCTGGCAAAGACACTTGCTCAACATTGAGTAGTTGAAAGAACTCGGGGGACGTCGTATTTCAAAACAACTTATTGCTGTATAATTTGTTGATTTGATTCTTATGTTTCTTCTCCCTGAAGGTGTTTCTTTTTAGTTATTGTACCAAATGTGTATTATCTTGGAATTTTAGTTGCATAATTGACAGTTGGTTTTGCTTGACCAACCGAATATTTCCATTTTCAGACAAAAACTGTTAACCACTGATTCTTTTGAGGTTCTGATTGAACGGAATGATTGATTACGGAAGTTTTTATGAATTAAGTATTTGAAATCCATCATTATGAATAAAAAAATCATCCTAACGTCACGGCTCTCTTTGGATTAAGGATTTGAAATTCAATTTCATCAAATCATCCCATTCTATACCTTGATCTAATTTAATTTAACAGGTAAATGATTTGAATCGTTAGCTACATTTGGAGAAAAGGAACTAATGGTGTTCCCTATATGAAAGTTAAAATATTTTACTGCACTCTACACGACACACAAGCGATTTACTTAGTGTGTTTTTTTCTTAATATTTTAGAGACATGTCGCCGGAACAGTGTAATTAGAACCCAAACTTGATATAAGAAAATCAAACCACTATAAACTAACCATTGATGAATGCTTGACAACAACTGAAATTGAATTTATATATCAACAGTTTCATTTTAAAAAAAAAAAGAAAAGAAAAAAGAAAGCACTAGACCAAAGCTTCAGGAAGTAGAGGCCAAATTGCAAACGGGTACACGACAAGCATTTTTGTTCTCACTGATTCTAATGTTACACCAAGGACAATTTTCAAACCCATCCTTCACAATACAGATAAATACATGAAATGATGGTTCACAACTCAACTAAAAAAAAATCAATGCATACACAGGGTAATGAAAAGGCAATGAAGCTACTCCCGGTGCAGCACAGCACACTACAAACATACAAATACAAATTCCACTGTCCCAGTAATCGGTTCTTGATGGTGCTAGTCTTCTACTCCAGCAACGAAGTCACACAAAACCGAACCACAAATCCGAGATTTAAATCACTCGATAAATGACAAAGCAAGAAGTACAGAAGATTCATGTGTTAAATTTTGGTCATGTGGAAATCTGGAACCTGCCGCTCGGCTTTTTTCTTCTCCATCCCTAGAAAGCAGGTTATTGCATATTTGAGCTTAGCATTCACGTGAATAAAGAAAAAGGAACAGTGCTGGTTATAAAAACTTACAAAAGCTGCATAGTATACAAATGTCAGCCCTGCTAGAACAATGAATGCAATTTGAAACACATTGTACCTGCAGCAACAAATGGATTTATAATACCACGAAGTTTAGAGCACAGAAATTTATAAGAGCATGAAATGCAAACTAACTTGTACAAATATTTGATTCCCCGAAGCGATTGCAGTGTATGACCGAATATTTCTTGAGCTGCTGTAGCTTGTGCATAATATCCGAATGCAGTAGCACAGAACTGAATCACACTGCAGTACAGCAACCGCGATAGAAGTTCACAATAAGCACAAGTGAGAGTTAAATACAAAATGCACCACCAGAGTAGATAATGATTAGTGGAAGCAGAGGTTACAAAGTTGCATTCAATTAGTTTCTTGATAAAGTGAAGGATCTTTCCATAATTTTTTCATTGCAGCTTCTGCAAAAGTTTTAATAACTTGGACATCTTAAAGTATGGGGACTACAAAAATCTGGATCTTTTTATTAACGGGTCAGTTGATGATGTATAAACAGAAAATTACTGATTTAATCATATATTAAGCGACAATAAAGTGTTTAAAAGTAATGGTGTGAACAGTGTGTAAAAATGTATTTTGTCCGAAGAGATGTTACGATGCTACCCTTGACAGAGTTCTTAAAAATTCAATAAAATGTTTCAAGATTGGTCTGTGATCATATGCCGATAATAAGGTATTACCTGATTGAACAAAGAAGAATAAGACCCACATTAAAAAGAAACGAGTTCATAAGTGTAGCTCCCCACCTGCAAGTATAGGTAATAATGTCAAGCAATAATCATCGAAAACAAAAGTCAAGACCACAAATGAGAGATAACAAAACATGTAAACAGAGAGAAGAAAATCGACACTGCTAATACATACTTCATAGGATGGATCGTAATGAAAACCAATTTCATGCCAAGCATCATTTCCCCCGCAATCACAGCCACAAGGAGATAGAAGCAGAAGAATGCAAATGCTACAGTACCCAGCAGACCTAAAAGTAGAAGCCACTGCTATTCCAATCAAATGTGTAAAATTTAAAGGAAGATAAAGACACAAATGACACAAAAATTACCCCAAAGGTCATCCAACTTGATGAACACTTCATTGAGAAAAGGAGAAAGAGGAGGGTCGATCAGCAAATATATCACAATATGCACAATCCAAGCCACTGAAACGATTAACCTGTACAAGGCAACATTACTTGTTCAATATATTAAAAACTCAACTAAGTAAAAGCATCAAAACATGGGCAGAAAACCAAAAATAAACAAATAAAAATTTCTGAATGGGTCAATGCAGGCCGCAGCAATGGGAATTGACCTACAAACCATCCAACAATAATTTCTTGCACCCAGAAACCCGTGCAATCTGCATTTGAAAATATAACCACCCTTCCCCAATTCTATTGTCCACAGCAAGGACAAATAGGCTTGGACATGAAAAAGACCAACCAAATATGATCCACGGCCCAAGAGTACCATTTTTGCATAGATAATCAAAAATGGAAATTCAAGAATGCATCAGAAAAGTCATCAGAAAGGACATACCCTATAACTCCAAACACCAGTTTCGCAAGGTAACCAAGCACGGTCATAGCCCAAGATGTCTCAGCCTGAATAGATAAGACACCTTCATTAGGTTTTTTCCGTAATACCTTCCTTTTCTGTTCTTTTTTTTTAATACTTTCACTTTAGGAGGGAAGGTGTAATTTATCTGTTTCATTTAATCACCTTTTCTCCTTGAGGGTACATTTCTTCCAAAGATTTCACGTCCTCTTCCAAAAGTAGTAGTTCCTGCATAGTTAAAATGTGACGAACATACAGTAAAGAAAGCGTATCTTGAAAGAACGTAAAGAGCCAAATGACACACACAAAAGATAACAAGAACAGGAAAAAGACAAACACTACACACAAACCTTTTCTACATTTTTCACATTTTTGCGCCATTTTCTACCCTTGCTGCCACTTCTTTCTTCCTGATGAAGAGCATCAGCCGCTTTTTTCAATTCTCTTGCTTTTTTTCCCAGTTCAGTTGCTTCCTGCAGGCATTGAGATACAAGCCTCGCATGAAAATTGTACGCGTTGACTAAAACTTCTGAAAAATGATTTTTTTTCCCAAGGTCGATGCGGAAAAGAAAGAAGTCCATTAGAAACATGAGTTATGAGTACCTTGATATACTGCGAACGGGTGATAACAGCCTTTGGGCGGTGGATAAATGAGGATATCATTCCCAATGGAAGGCAGGCAATGCCAACACCACCAAAGATCTGGGATTTCAGCACATAAAAACTTGACATGATGTATCAAATATGGAAGTGATGTACAAATATATTTCCTTGTAACGAGACCTCAGCATTTTTTTTGGTAAAAGTGACCATTCAAGAGTTACACTACAGCTGAAGACAGTAGAAAACAAGCATCCAAAGATACCAAACTCCAAAGCATGCTAAAGAGATGGAATTTCTCATATCCAACATAACATATAGCTTGCAAAAGTAAATACAACAGGAAGTCATGGGAAATTGGATATTTGTTATATCCAAGGACCTTTTTTAGAAGAAATTTAGTAGCTGATCTTACAGTGAAAAGGAAAGATCCAACAATTGTCGCTAGTGCAACAACATATTCTGGGAAGGTAGCGCGCATGGTCCATGTGGTCTCAGATGAAGCATTGGCAGAATATGCGGAGCACTGAAAGAAGAAAAATAATTATTGAAAGAATCAAGAAGTGAAACTGTAAGTAATTAGATTGATTATGTGTTCCCTGACCTGTCTTGCCCCACTTCCAACACATTGTTGACCACTGGAGAAGGTCAACGGTGATGGGAAAGATTCAGTGGATGAGGATAGATGCCTAACTGTGAAATCCACCTTCCCCAAAAGACCTGGGACACAAACAAAAAAAATGTAAACAAAAACAGGGTCCTTCCAGTAATTGATGGGTCCATATTTCAAAAAATCCTTCCAACTTCCAAGTTCATGCATTGCCATTTTTATTTCTCTCGCCTAAAAAATAACCTGTTCGTCCTTGATCCTTACAAAAAACCTGACTTATAGAACAGATTCCCTCCCCAATTTCATATGTCAAATATTCAATCGGCTCTTTGATGAAAATGACAAAATATCCAGCACAAATCACCAACATCAAACTACTTAATACAAAACAAGCACGCGGAGATTTTAACATGCATGATTTACATGATATTTTGCACAGGCAATGAAATAAAATCCTCACACTGATCTATTTGCAAAGTATTAATTCGTCCAGTCACTCGGTAACTAATAAAGTTGGGACTGAAGGGTTTAAGTTTCCCAATATGAGCGAGTTAGTAGCGAATTCCTTAATTCATAGCTCATTTACCATGCACCTTCAAACCCATAAAATCACAAAAGAGTAACAAAAAGCTCTCAATAACTCACCGTACAAAATCCCAAGAGCGAGAGCACAGACGACAGCTGTCACAATCACCCACAGCAGTGCACTTTTCATCCTCTTCCACACACTCCTGAAGAAAAAACACGAATGCCGCAACCATTGAGGACCAAATTCACATACAAAAATCAAAACATCAAATTTAAAACCACGAATAGAAAAACTCTAACTTGTCCTGATCTCCTTCGTAGTAGAACATAGCGAAAGGGATGACGAAGAAAACAAGGATAGCGTCCACAATATAAACAGCGAGCCACAAATCCTTCATAGGTAGAGTGAGACTGCACGCTCCGTTATAAACCGCGTGGCGACAGGCCTGACGATTAGCCACGTCAGCTGGAAGCATGAGAATTGAGATTGCGGCGACTGAGAGCCCCAAAACGACGACGAATTTGGGGAAATACGCTTGGTTAACATCGTCAGGGTGCTGATAATTAACCAGGAGATACACGTTGAACAGAAAAACCAATACACAAACAACAATGGCCACGATCACCAGGGCCAGATTGAAATCCCCCATTTCTGGTGGGATAAGAACAATGAGGCCACTTTCTCGCGATTCGATAACAATTTTCCTTCGATTAGGGTTTAGGAATTTGGGAATTCACAAAAATTATTTAAATCTCTCACGAATTTCTTCACAATTTCGCTGGGAAGAAAGTGAAAATGGCGACTCGCCCCGATGATTATGCTTAACGGGTGAAGGTGGGATTACGATTATCGAACAAGATGAGTTTGACGCGAGGAATGAAAGTACTGTTGTAGCCCTCTAAAAGCGTTGGTTCTGTGGATCTCATTTGGCTTTTTGGGTATTTTATGTGATTAGCTGGAAAATACAATTGTCAATTGTCTCTTGGCATTCGCAGATTTCGATTTTAGACATTGTCTGAAAAATGTTAATTAAATATATTTCCCAATCGTCTGCTGAAAAATTAATATGGCCTTATTTGATATATATTAATTAATAATTAATTTAAGAAAATGGTTTTGCAAAGGAATCTCGAACATTCCGGCAACTCTCACCACAGAGATCACTTGACTGCGACGGAAAATGAGGGTTCCCCGGCTATGCAAAGCGATGCTTGGTCCTGCGTTATTGTCGTGCTCACTTTCTGTTTGTTTGGTAAAATTTATTTCTTTCAGCTGTGAAAGTTTACATTATTCGATTAATATGTAGGCGAAATAGAACGACCTATAGTTTAAAATTGAAGCTGTCAAATTAATTGGATAAAACAAGTTTCAAGAACTTTGGAGATTTCTTTTATTGTGATAACTGATAACATAAGATTTTGCAACTATGAAAAAAATATTAAAATGAATCGATTTAGTATCGCAAGCAATCAAGTCCAGCTATGGTGTGTTTGTCTATTCCGTTTCTGGATTCAGGTTCTATGACACTGCTATTTGGGGTGTATGCACCTGAAAATGTACTGCTTGGACCACATTCTTCGATATTAATCAATCCCAAACATTTATTTGTGGAGTCTGTAAAGGTAACTACAGTTAACTTGCAATTTTAGTTTGTTTTTCTAGTTAACTGTTCACTTTATTGAAATAGAAAGCCTTCACATTCGTTTAAACGTTGCTACATTTTATCACAGGAATGGAATTTCTTTTTGAATAAAGGGTCTCAGATAAACATATCTTATATCATGAACTCCCTAAGTTCATCCTCTGTCGCGCTGGTAATCGCTGAAGGTAATAGTTAATTTCTAACACATAAGTTTACTTTTAGCAGTTTGAGACCTGATACAAATGACATAGATTATTCAAAAAGTTGGAGAATAGAAGTACCCAGGAGGACATGTATATCGCCTATTGCTGCAGATATAAATTAGAACTCACAGAATGAGAATTTGAGTCTTTGACAGACATGCAAAAGTCTTGTAGCATGTGGTAGATTAGTTTATTTGCCTTTTAATGTTTGTCTTCTTTAAAAGCTATATTGTTTGAGCTAAATAACTTTGGTAGGTGGCTACAGACACCAGTAGTTATGATGATGGAAAAAATCAAGGAGTTACATAATAGTTTTCTGTGTGGATTTTAATCGCTCGATCAAGAGTAGATTTCCTGAACTTTGATCTAAAGTGATGCTGATCTTTTGGTTCTTTATCAATTCAAATACATTATCATTTGATTAGAGCTTAGGTGGAGAAGTATTTTACCAGAGCCAGTGGGGAAGTGTTTTACCTAGACGGTAATGATTAGATGCCGGTCATATTTGGACAACAATTTGTTAATGACATGTTTAACACTAGCCATTATTAACGGAGTTGTTTAAGACACTTTTAGGATGCTTGTTTTTGTGTGTGTTAGCAACTCGTATTGGTGGTATATTTTGAGAATGAGGGTTTCTTATTCTTTGGATACCCTGTGAGATTTTCCTGCATGCTGCACCATTCCAGGAAATGAAGGTCTAGACGTGTGGCTTGAGGATCCATTGTATCCAAATACAACCTTATCTTGGAATATCATTCGCGGTCAGGTAAAATAAGGTCAAGTTTGAGTGTTTGTTATGTCAGGGGTTGAATCTCATCGGTTTACTGTCCACAGGAAATGGCTCAGTTCAGCTAAAGGTGTCCAAATCTTCTTCTTACTACATTGTTGTGGGTAACTTGAATTCTGAAGTAGAAAAGGCAAGTGTTCTTGAATGAATTTGTGGTATAGTAACTCTTTTAACGATTGGAACGTAAAATGAAATTACACTGTGTCACTTTGGTTGTAATCCTGTGCATGAAGTGCTTCAATTTGGATCATTTGATCTTGGTAATACTTATTTGCTTTAAGTTACTGGTCATGGAGTCCCTCATTTTTTTTAAGAATCGGCGCAAAAATTCCTATTTTCTATATTAAATATCCACCAATTGAATTTTCTTGGAGGTGCTAATAGATTAAAATTTTCATATTTAGAATTTCTTGTGACTTCTGACTTTGTTTGCATTGCTTACTGATATTGGATGCGCTCAAGAGGTACAACTTCAGTTCCAAATAAAGGCTTTTCTCTACGATACAACGGAAGCAAGTTTCCAGTGTATGCTTGATCAAGGCCAATGTGGTTTCAAACTGTATATCCCAAGTGAAAGTGCTGCTCTTCTTACCACTCCTGGTCGAAAATCTGTGAGTCTTTCTTGGCTGAATATTTTCGGCGACGAGTAAATTTTCATCTGTTCCTCTATAAAACTACCGAGTCATTCTCCTGTTCATCACGTTGCTTTTCATTAGAAAATGTTCAAGCACTTCCTCATATGCGAACAAGTACAATATGCGTGTGTTTGTGTTGTGCTAGGAAGTCACATAGACTGAGGATTCTTCTCTATGTCTATAGGGCATGGCTAATGATGCCTGGTATGTTAAAATCTCATATGAACCTCGATGGTTAACTTATATTGTGGTCCTAGGTACTTCTTTTCCTGCTAAATTCACTCTTATAGGATCTCTCCTTTTAACAAATCTTTTAAATCGAAAGTTGTTTATCTTTTATTATCCTATCAAGTTTGAGTCACATATACAAATTGTTTTTAGTATCATGTGATTTTACATCAAATTTTTCCTTTTATACCCCTAAAATATCTCTACACATCTAATATCTGTCAACAAATCATCTCACCCACAATTCTCAACTTCCCCACCACTTCTTAAGGTTCCCGGCATTTTCAAAACTTCATCAAAGCAACGAATTAAATAAACATCCAATCTAAAATAAACACACTCAAATGTGAAACGAAAATTAACCAAATAAATTTTAAAGATATTTTTTTATTTTTTTATTTATTTTTTTAATTTATATCTTAAAATTATATAATGGCAAATAGTATTTGGCTGTATCTTATCCGTTTATATTTTTAAGTTATTCAAAAATAAATAAACCGTAGTAATAGTAGTTTCTCGAAGTAGTCATTCATCAAAACCAGTATGCTCTGTCTGTCCACACCAGCAGTAGTAGAAAATGGCCGCAGATCAGGATTTGTTTCACTACAGCCTTCTGACCCTCTTCTTCATCACACCACCAACCATCATATCCCTCCTCTTCCTCACCGCTCCATATGGCAGGCACCACCGTGTCGGATGGGGCCCCACAATCCCGCCTCCACTAGCCTGGTTCTTGATGGAGAGCCCCACCGTGTGGCTCAGCCTCCTCCTCTTCCCCCGCGGCCAAAACCACCGCGACCCTCGTGCAATCGTCCTCATCTCCGTATTCCTCCTCCACTACCTCCATCGCACAGTCATATACCCACTCAAACTTCTGTTCACATCACCTATCCAGAAAAAAACAGTCGGAGGGTTCCCGGTGAGCGTGGCCCTGATGGCGTTTGGGTTCAACCTCTTAAATACTTACTTGCAGGCCAGATGGGTGTCCAAATACGCTGATTTCCACGCAGATAGGTGGTTCTGGTGGCGTTTCGTCCCCGGGATGGTTGTTTTTGGCGGCGGCATGGCGGCGAATATTTGGTCGGATAATTTGCTGACGGGCCTGAAGAATAGTGGTGGGGGGTATAAGATACCGAAAGGTGGGCTGTTTGAGTGGGTTAGTTGTCCAAATTATTTAGGAGAGATTTTTGAATGGTTGGGCTGGGCCTTGATGACTTGGTCTTGGGCGGGATTGGGCTTTTTTGTTTACACATGTGCTAATTTGGTACCCAGAGCTGGGGCGAATCACAGATGGTACTTGGAAAAGTTTGGGGAGGATTATCCTAAGAATAGGAAAGCTGTTATTCCGTTGGTGTATTGATATTTTGTGCCTTGTTATCCAAATCAAGTGTGTGCTACTGTCAAATCCCAAATACTTCAACTTTTATTGCTTCCTATTAAGTGATGAGATCGATTATGTATTAAATCATATATAATGTCTCTCAAACGGACAATGCTGTTACGATCACATTTTCACAATCACTCCTTTACTTGAATCCATCTTTGTTTGCTGGTTGGTTTGTTTTTTGCCCATTGATTGAACCCTAGGATCCAAGAATAGAGACCAATTCTGATTCCAACTTTTTACCCATCTGTGTAACTTGTTCTTCATGTTGCCGATTGTACTACTGTCTGACAACTCGAGTTTTAGGTCTCAGTCAGCAGCGTCTCAGACTTGTGCCATAGAGAGCAGGTCGATCCACAAGTTCGTTGAATCTCTTGTTAACTTACAATTTCAATTAACCTGTGGTTGCTTCTCTTTGTGATATTTTAACTTTTTGGTAGCTGTCTTCTGATGTATCAAACTTGTATCTCGGACTGGAGTAATTAAGTGCTGAATAAAAGATTATTGGCGAATTCTTGCAGTGACTTGATTTATTTCTATGCAGTTGAAATTCATCATAACCAGCTCAAAATAGATAAAACAGATCGAAAATCTAAAATGAAAGGTGATAAGAGGTAGTAATATGTGTTTTCACAGAGAATCGCAAAGGAATAAGGGATACACCAATGATATCAAATCACAAAACAAAACTATTCCGAACTCTGAACACTCAAAAGCAACATCCTAATGATACTTCCTCCCCGGAGTACTCCCGAAATCAAAACCTACGAGGTCAGATAACTGCAAAAGATTATCAAGAGGAATGTTATCAAGAAATGGGTGTTAACAAACTAATTAAAATCAAATGCGTCCGAATAAAATATAATTTGCGAAATTGTGTACAGTGGCGTCTCAGGGTGAAAAGTTTCTATGAATCAACACGAAACAACCCCTACAAATTTGAAGAACGCAAAAGCCAATTGAAGCATGCGAAACAATATTTCTGCCCATATCTTGTCACTTCAATTCATTAAGCTGATTGAGAATTCCTATCAACTATGGCAGGATCTAACTTTTGGGTACATAAATTTATCCTGTGATATTTTCAAGTTACGTTAGCCCAAAATTTGATGAGTTTCTAGATCACAACAAACAGTTATAGTCAATCAACTGTTTAGGTTTCTTTAAACTACAAATTTATAATACCAAAGAGTTTCACTTCATGTATTTTCCATTACTCATTAGAAAATCAACCTTACAGCAAAGTAGCAAGATATAATGTTACTTTGTTAACATCACTTTAACTTTAAACATTTATATCAGGATCATCAAACTATATGTTACCATGTTTGTCCATAAATTGATGTGCTCACCATACCCAAACAAGATGAAGTCAACCCAATTTCTAAAATACTTTTGCAAATTCATTATAAGACTGATGAACATAGAGGATACAGAAGTCGGTATATGTCATCTGATTTCGGCTTGGCAAGTATTTCAAATCAGTGGGCTAACCACACTGACACTAGATGGAATTAACCAAAATTGTTTATATACTTCCACCCATTCATTTTAAGACTAATGATGAACAGAAGGAAGCATAAACAGACAGATAACTTCAGATTTAGGCTTGAAAACATAGCAGACAAGACAATGACACACAGTACACCAACGAATTTATGGAGTTCTAGGAAGTTTTCCCAGTGACCTAGCTTGCCAATTAATGAACCTAGTGCAAAATGATAGCACAAATACACCATCACACACTATTGTCCATCTAATCACATGAGATCTAGATCAATGTAGAACCATTTAGTAAGAATATGTAAACTTTTACCTCATATGTTGCTAGGGTACATGAATACCCTGACTCTAGCACCCTGTTTGAAAAACAATGACAAAGCATCAGTGAGGAGTAATTTCGAGCATTCTAGTGAGAATGATCCATTAAATTTTAGTTGAAAGAGCCAACATACCATAGATTTTGGGGGAAGATTAGATTTGAACTTAGCACGAACAACGCCACTGTTCCCGTGAGGTCGAGTGACCTTACCCCAAATGCAACGGTAGTGAGAGCCGTTCTTCTTAACCTTGGCCTTATAAATGTACGCCATCCGCTTACCGAGGTACCACGCAACCTCCTCTTGCGTGTTCACTCCTTCTATCTGTATCAAGGACGTGTTTGGGTACTGGTTTGACTTCGACCTGTAGCCATTATCATCAATTTTCAAACGATCCAACGAAACCTACACTCGTAAACAAAACACAGCTCCAAGCTAACAAATAAATCAGGGTTTTTTTTTACCTTTTGTACCCAAGTATAGTTCCGCGGACATAAAGCCTGCAAAAATGCAAAGAAAAATATCCATCAAACAATCGTTTCCTCAACTAGCTGTGATCGGCCCAAACAACAAAAAATGAAAAAAAAAAAAAAACCAAAACGCAGCAGGCATATATGCCAGCGAATATTCCGGACGAAAAAGGGTCTCAAGTAACAAGAATTAGATTAACAGCTGACCTAACGCGTTCTCCTTGACGACCCTTCACCATTGTTGACGTTCTGAAGCTTCAGCTGGCGGAGAGTCAAAACGGAGGAACTAAACCCTAGCAGCCGCCGCAAAGGAACATATAAAGCTTATCGAACAAATTTTGGGCTGATGCTTACATAATTAGGTCTAATAAAATGCAGCCCATTTACTTTCTAACCAGGCCTGCCCTGATTTCGTTGTGGACATCTACTTATTTAAAAGTAAATTTTATTAACATTTTGAATGTCTTTATATTTTTGTAGAGGGTTTAAAAATCAATTTTGAATATCAGACGAATTTTTAAAATGTTACAAATATTTACATTGAATACTAACAAATTTTTATAAAGTATATAAAAATTTAGACCGAATAACTCTAAATTTTTAAACATACAAAATTCAATAAAAGTCTAGAATGCAAAATTTTAATTTGTATTGTATTCTATGTGAATTTTTATAATTGTTTATTTTATGTCACCCTACGCAAGACCGCCAACCGGTAGATGAGATCCTATCTATGTGGGCACTACCCTCATTTCATTTCAACGGGTAAGATATTGCCACACATACAATTTCAAAAAAAAAAGTGGGTCTTATATATGCATGAGCAAATTTTGGCCATCCATCATATCATGAGAACAATGTCCCAATGTCCATATGAGTAGGATGAAATAAACCCCGCCAACCGAGGGCATACATAACATATAATGGCTATGCAAATCATGAATCAATTATCCTTTTGTTACGTTTGGATAAGTATTTTATAAATATTTTTCGTATTTTATAAGTGAAAAAATTTGAAATATGTATTTGAACAAGATTTTTTATGAAAATATTTTTAAAAATGGTTCTAAGTATATTTTTTAAAGAGTAGTGTTCTCTAAGGAGACGCAAGGTTATAAAGTTCACGAATACCGACTCAAGGCTGGTAAATAATGACCTCGCCTCCTCTCTACAGAGAGTCAAGTGTCGTGCAAATTATGAAGCTCTTCGTTACACGCCGGAGATTGAGACACTCGGGAAGAAACTGGTGGATAGGCTAAGAGACAATGGAAACCCGTTTATGGACTTCACTTGAGGAGTTGAGGTAATTATCGTTAATTTTCGTGATCTTTTGGACTCGGATGATGTTTTTCTACTCAAGTCCTGTGCTTTCTTCAGGTACGAGAAAGATATGCTTGCATTTACAGGCTGAAGCAATGACTTGACTGAGGCGGAAGCTGAGGAGTTGCGGGCAATGAGGTACAGTGTGAAGTATTGGAAAGAGAAAGAAATCGACAGCCGATTAAAGAGACTACAGGGGGGATGCCCTTTGTCTCCGAGGGAAGCAGCGCTGTTTCTCAAGGCTATGGGGTATCCTTCTTCAACAAGAATATACATCATGGCAGGTGAAATTTACGGTAAAAATAGCATGGATGCTTTTCGGGAAGAGTATCCGAACGTTTTCACGCACTTCACTCTGGCAACAGAAGATGGATTGGAGCCTTTTAAGCTATACCAGAACCGTTTAGCCGCATTAGACTAAATTATAGCTGTGGAAAGCGACGTCTTTGCTTATACGTATGATGGGAATATGGCGAAGGCCGTGCAGGGGCATAGGACGTTTGAAGGGATCCGAAGGACGATTAATCCCGACAGGTTTATACTCGTTGTATTTTGGTGATTTCTTCTGTCAAAAGGAGATCTTTTTTTATGGGATTTTCAATTTTGTTGTTTTTTTCAGGCTGAAACTTGTAAGATTGGTAAATTCGTTGGATAAAGGCGGGGTGTCTCGGGAGGATTTCGTGGCTAAAGTAAAGAGATTAAATTCAAAGATAGTAGAAAAGCCATATCAATGGCAACCAGGAGCATTACCAAGAGTAGAAGAAAATTTCTATGCAAATCCTTATCAGGATTGTGTTTGTAACTCTACGACTTATTTGATTATGAAGGGTGGGGAACTGAATCGAACACTTGGTTTGAAAGCCCCTCGGAGAAGGTAGCTAGCTTGTTTTCGTTAAAACACGGTAAATGGCGATGTAAATATACCGTATGTTGCTCGATTCAGACACACATATCTATCTTGTTATGGGGTATTTGATGAAACGGATTTTCTCCTACCTTTCAGAACAGCAGAAGGAAGCAGTTGAATTGTGAAGAAAATGAGGGAAGGAACACAACAGATTGGAATCAAGGATACCATTTCCCTTTTCTTTTCGATCATATTCATCTGTATAATATGTTCTACCTCTTGTCACGGATCAGGCTTTCAAGAATACATATGTATGATGATTCGAAAAGCTATTGATTGGAAAGTTTTGACATATATCTAAATCCCACTTCTTCTCCATTAATCTGGAATTCCGAACAGCAAAAAACATCAATCTATGATGTTTTCATAAATTCTTACTTGCATTATGATGAACATCCGAGTGGCAACAACTGGATTCACCGTTCACTTCCCGGATTTGGAGTCATTTGCATGGATTTTATTAGTGCATATTTTTTTTCCTTGTTTTACATAACAAACAAAGAAGTTCGAGGTGAGAGACTTGCAATTAAGTCGGCAATTTCGGCAGTCACACAATTAAGTCGGTGATTAAGTGTTAATTTGCTCAACCAACGTTCTTATGAGTCTGTGATTAGATTATGCTTAAAATAAATGATGTAGTGTCAATAAACTAATTCTCATGAAAGGTTATTATGTAATGTACCCAAAAAAAAGGTTATAAATAAATAAATAATATACGAACTTTGAAAATTTTGTCATTTGTTAAAAAAAAAAAAGGAAATTAAAAAATCAAAGGCCAAAATTAAGCTCCGACGACTCCCCAAATTAATAATTTCCATATAATTTTCGTTTATTCATCATCACCTTATATAAAGGCAAGGCTATTCTCAAATGCATTGAACCATCTAATAGTTTCCCCCTCAAAATTTTCTTCATCCAAAATTAGAACAAAATCAAACACCAAAAACAAATCATCATCAAATAAAGCCATGTATTCCTCGATGAAGTTGGCATTGGTTCTCTTCTTGGCTTGCTTTCTCTTGATCCATGGGATAATAGGTATATTTACTAATCCTTGTGAGTTCTGAACGTTTTTTTTTCTTTCTATTTGTATATAAATATATCAATGCAGCTGAGTTGATCTGCGAGGACTTGCCTACGGAACTGTGTGCCCTGTCGATCGCATCATCGGGGAAGAGATGTGTGCTGGAAACCTACGTCAACGAAGCAGGTATCAAGAAGTACACGTGCAAGACATCGGAAGTGTTGGCCGAAAAATTGTATGGCTACATAGAGAACGACCAGTGCGTGGATGCCTGTGGCCTTGACAGGGAATCCGTCGGGATATCCTCTGACGCCTTCCTGAGGCCGGGATTCGCCGCTAGCCTCTGCTCACCGGAATGTTACGAGAATTGCCCCAACATTGTCGACTTGTATTACAATCTCGCCGCAGGAGAAGGTAATGCACATTCAAGTAATTTTAGAGTTCTATCCATGATTTATGCATTATGGGTTATTCGGTATTTGTTTATGTTTTAATTAGCAGGCTTATTTTTAACGGAGCTATGTGCGAAACAGAAGCGCAGCTCCCTCCGCGGCATGCATGGGATTTTCAGCCACGGTTACGCCGCCGGTGATGCCCCTGCTCCATCCCCTTTCTAATTGATTCTGAATCGTGGCCAATGGGTTTTCCAGCTCATATTTTTCGAACTCCGTTAAAGAAAGATTCGGGTTGATTAGGATTCGATTGGTCTCTGATTTTTTAGTGAAGTTCATTTTCTTGAAAGTGAGTTTACCAAAAAAAAATGTTGTCGGATTTTAATTTGATGTAATTAAAATGTATGACTCCTGAATAATATTTGGCATGCTTGAAAAGATTGTTATTGGTTACTCTGAATATGAATCAAGTGTTTACTAATTTGTAAATATGTGAGTATGCATATTATAAAAAATAAAAATAACCATGAGCTCAAAATGTCTCTTTTACAAGAATCAAGGAGAAACAATTTGACTTGGGAAAAAAAATCATTTATAAATTGTGAACAATACAGGAAATGTACACAATCGAGGGCTGACTTTATGACAACCTTTTACAAGCTAATTATTCAAAGAAAAAACAATATAATTTGATTTCAAATAATAATAACTAAATTGCAACCAACAATGATGTAAAAATGATGATATTCCCGAGTGACAATTAGCATCTGGGAAAATCTGGAGGTGGCGGGGGCAGCCTACTCGAAGGCGTCGGTCCGTTTTCGACCACGAAGGCTGTCGCTAAGCCCCAAGGCAAGTGTACATCCAAATGACAATGCAACAACCAAACACCTGGATTATTCGCTCGGAACCTAATCACCGCCCATCCTCCAACTGGAACCGCGATGGTGTTTCGCTCTTGTGGATTGAAGAAATTGAACATTTTGCTATCGATTGTACGGTTGAAGTTCCCAAATCCTTGAGCCAGCACAAAGAAGTTGAACCCGTGTAGGTGGATGGGGTGATTCTCGATCCCGATTAAGGCAGTGTTTTGTAGCACTATCTCTACGGTTGCGTTGTATTTCACTTTCTTGACCTTGGTGGATTTTGTAGTCATTACAAGCGCTCGATTCAAGCTGTTATTCGGGTTAGTGTAGTCGAATCGCAATGGCGGGTTATTAGGAAAATCGGTCGTGTATATTCCCCCGACGTTTCTGAAAAATGCCTCGAGCATGGACAACTTGGCGGGGAATTGGAAGGATGCATTGTTCATGCTTGCTGCGAGTCTTTGGCCAAATGGGCCGGAGCATGAGGAATTACCAGGGGCACCGCAAGCGGATAGGCCCAACCCAAATGTTATGAACATGTGTTCATCTATATTGCGGGGGACCGGGCTCCAAAAGGGCCCGGTAACAAGCCCAGTTAAGTTGGTGAAAAATTTGTTGGCTGTGGGGGTGTCGTTAAATGCAGGAAATAGGCATGACAGGTTTAGACCGTGTCGATCCTTTGTACTCTATGATACCGGTTGTGGTGGTGTTGTCGAAGGGAACCCCAGCCGCACTAGCGTAAGGACTTGCGGCCATGTAGTATCGGCCTGATGTCTGATCCGCGGTTAATAATACATCTGTGGTTTGTCCTGGTGCTAGCACGACCACTTCGGTTGTATAGGGGTTTGTGTACGAAGCATCAACCGCTACGACTTCCATCTTGTGATTGGCGATCTTGAAGAATAGTTGGTTATTGAGTGCAGCATTGATTATCTGGAGGAGATATTTTTTTCCATGCTCCACTTGTAACTTAAAGGTGTCTACATTTAAGATAATAATGATAATCACAGCCCATTCTATTACATTTGTATATAAACGTTAAAATGATCAAAAGCAAATTTGTGCTAGAAATTTGTATATTTTTTGTGTGACGTCACTTACGGTTGGAAGAGCATGGATACAGATCACCGGGTCTGCCGTTTATAGTATAGGCATCAGACAGATTCGGGGCAGCTCCGGTGGCTAGCGCCTGATTCTCCACGTCGATCACATTAGCATTCCACCACTCTCCTACAGTCATTAAGAAATTGAGTTGAAATGTCTTTTCAAAACGAGTTTATTCTCACAGCAACTCTAGACTTACCAAGAACTATTGGGACTTCCCTGTGTGGCTTAGGGAATGGATATGATTGACCTGATTTAGGCCGGATGATCAGGGCACCATGAACGGTGGCTCGAAGCCATTGAACGTGTGCGTGCCACCATAGGGTACCCACTTGACGGGTGATGGTGAACCGGTAGGCGTAACTTTGGCCGGGACGGATAGGGCATTGGGTGGCGAATTCAGGTCCATCTGCCCAGCCGCTAAGCAACTGGAAAATCCCATGCCTGCACATCAAATGAATACCAATTATTAATTTTATTTCATTCTTGGAGTGACAAGAATGATATTGTTGATTACATACCAATGAATGGATAGGTTATAGGGCGACTTATTGAAAACGTAGACGATCAGAGTGTCACCCTCTTGCACGCGGAGAGTTGGCCCCGGAAGACTGCCATTCACAGCAGTGATCACTTGGTTTCTGCAGAGCCGATTGACAGTTAAATTTTGCACCTGTTCATGCGTTCACGTTATAAGTATAAGTACTCAGCATCCAAATCTTGGGGAAATACTCAAAAGTTTTGAGGTTGACATATGATATAATTAATTAATTGATCGGTTGTACAAGAACAATCATGGGGTTAAAAAGAGTACATGCAAACTAATCAAACATTTTAGACAAAAGTGGTAAAATCTTTTATGAAATTAATTATTACTTAATATTGCAAAATTATACATGCAGAAGATTAAATATATATGCAGTCTATGTGTTGCACTGCACATAGTATACATGCAGAACATATATCAAAGTAAGCCAAGAAACTTTACATGAAAAGAATGTTCGACGATGGCGGCCGAAGCAAATGAAGAAGACGAATAAGCCAACAAAGCCAAAGCGCATGCAAACAAGAGAACAAGATGATTCGCCATTAATATTTATTTGTGAATCCTGATCACTTTCCCTCAAGACAAGAACACCCTTTTTGGAGAAATATATTTTATAAAAGATGGCATGAAATATAGGAAATTGGTTCGCATATGGAGTATATTTATACATGCATGCATTTTCTCCAAATAAAATTAATATAATTTCCGGCGATTGCGTGAAAGGATACTCCGAATAAATGTTTAAAGGGAGAACTGAAAGCTGGTGGTAGAGGAAATTTCGTTACCTAACTGTTTGGATCGGACTTCGGAGTTGGCCATCAAATATTTAGTTTCAAAACTTTTTTGAGAGTTACGTTCTCAGTGTGAACCAAATTTTTAACTTATTATTTTTATTTCTTTAATATTTTTTTTAATCATAAAATCAATTTTATATTTTATTTTATTCTTATGAAATGTTCAATCAAAAGCTCAAGAAAGCTGTAATATATGTCGAATTCTAATTTCTATTCATATATTTTAAAAGTTAAATGCTGAACACGCATAATATTTTTTAGAAAATTATTTTAATGAATTAAAAGTTTTTTTAAAAAATAATATGGAAATAATAATTTTAATAAAACTTACGCTGTGGAAACTGATCTGGATATTTGTTTTTTGTTAATTTTAATACGGAAATAATTTATATACGTTTTAGTCAGCATCGTCAGCCGTGAAATAAAACAAAAAAAAAAAAGTAAACAAACTTGTTCACCCACCTAGTACGTGTATATATTATTATACACACACAAATACTTAATTATGTTTTATTTTCACCATCGAATTCTTGATTGGATCGATCGACAAGGTGTAGATCCGATAGTTAATTAATTTGTTTCTTGATTTAATCCTCGACTCATCCAATCTCTAAGGTTGTGTTTTGATGGAAAGATATAGATTGTAGGATGATCTCAAATTATAACCATATTAAAAATATATAAACTTCAAATGATTAGGTCGGAAAACGGAAATATACTTGAACAACACAAGAAGAGATTTCAAATCTTTCCTTGTCATTTCGAGCTAAAAAATGGAATTGATTACAGGCATACGTATGAAATTAAATGGCCGTCAAAATCATTCAATCAAAATAGAACCTAGATGAACAAAATATCCGTTTTAATTAAAATTCCGAGGTTGTTGGTTAGATGGAGAACAACCAATTTATAAAAAATCCCATGATCTAGAATGTCTTGTTTCATTACTAAAACATGACTTGTTCAAACCAGACATTTAGCACTACGATTCATGTTTTAGACTTAAGGGGGAAGTTGAATTATAGTTGAAGCTTGATCGATAATCACCATCCAACCAATAACACGTCCTTCAATCCTCATTTGTCAACCACTGAATAAATTTAAAGGGTAAAAGAAGAAGAAGATTTGCATGATAATTTATTAGATTAAATTTGATTGTAGTCTAGTCCAACAACGTCCGCACCTTATACAAGTAAAAATACCGCTCGCACTTAAATATTATTTTTTATTTGTTTAAAAAGATATAAAAAAATTTAATTTTATTCTTCCTCTAATTTATAAGTGGGAAAAATTACATTTTTTTGGTCATGTATCTTGAAGATGTTTTTATTTTTGATCTCATTATTGGAAAATTATCGATTTTAGTTCACTAATATGTACTTTTTTTCTTTCAATTTTAGTTTTTTTTAACCAGAGTGCTAATGTTGCTCGGAAAGTAATGACTTGATATCATAAAATATTATGTGATACCAAAAATTGTTTATTTAACACTGAACATTGTTGATAAATCTTGGGCTCCTCAACCTTTTTTCTTTCAATTTTATTTTTTTTTAACCAGAGTGCTAATGTAGCATGGAAGAGTAATGACTTGATATCATAAAATATGATGTGATACTAAAAATTATTTATGCGACACTTTCAAACTAAGGAAAAAATCTTGTTACTCCTCAACCTTTAACCCTAAATTTCTCATGTGTGAAACGTTGATACATCTTGGGCTCATCCTCCACGTACGTTCTTGGGCTCGTTCTCCACATTGTCGTCCACAGCCCCTTCTCGGCCCACGTCGTCTTTACGGCTCGTGACACGAGGCAACAGGATCCAGCTCAGGGCATGCACCTGTGTAAATATCTACTTCATTGGCCAGAGAAGTTACCATGTTATGTGCCTCTATGGAAGACTAGGCATGAACATCTGCATCAACGGGAAGGGAACATGAGTTTGGAAATTCAACTGAGAGCCCTCCAAACTCCAGAGGCGATGATAAATCGGAGATCCTCTTCCCTTTTGCACCAGATTCTGTAAATCGAGAACTCATCGAGCAACTCTTCATCTAAAGATGTTTAGTCGTTAAGAGCACATTATGCAGCAGAGGTTCTACATGGACATATCGAGGATTAGATTCCACTCCAATTAAGCTCATTTCACTCTTTTTAACCCCACCGTTGACCACCTCATTTTTAGGGAGTGACAACTTGTGTTCCAGCTCTACGGACAGAGCTTTGTATTCTGGTGCAATGTTTTTCTTTGTATCCTTCCTTGGGCAGTTGTTCACAGTTTTTACAGAACAACTTCTATAGTTGTTCTCAACTCTCTGATGACAATTTTGATGCCAATCAATACTGCCACTCTGGGCAGCTTGATATTCTTGAGGTGAACTAAAACGAGAATATGGAATGGGATGAAGATAGGGACCCATTTTAGTAGGTCCAGTTGTCATACAAGCATAACCTCTGCTGGATGAAGATGCTTTATGGTGACATTTTGCAGGCACACGTTCGTTGAACTTCCATTTTTCAAATTTCTTCCAATCAAGAACTCCAAAATTTAATGCCTTTTCTTGAACACTTATTTCTTTCTCAACTTTCTGGAGAAAACCAGGTAAATTTGACATGTGCCTAACTAGCTCATCATCATTGCACACCTTACTCCCATGGAACGACTTTCGGTTATTCTCCAACGGTCTGATTTGGGCATGCTCGGTACTTGTATTCTGTCTAAATTCACAATATGGATCGAGTAATGGCTGAACAATGGGACTCCCAACTTTCGGCGAATAGAAAGAGTGAGTCAGACAGCTAAACGCCATATCTGACGGTTAAAAATAAAGGTGACAATAGATGTGCGGTCAAAATCAATCGGGATTTTCTTGTTTATTTTTTCCTGCAACTTTAAGTGGGCCATGAGGCCCATATTAAGGTCCAAGTGGGCCCATCGTGATTGGGAGCCTCATCCGTTGGGTACAGGACCTTTTTGTTTGTAATGGGGCAGCAGCCCGTACTTCGGGATTCTTTGTTTACGTTAATATATA